>NC_051847.1:121459282-121478342 GCF_002237135.1 Teleopsis dalmanni
AATTTCGAAGTGAAATTAGTCCCATTGTCTGTCACGAGAACTTTTGGTATATTAAATTTTGAAATTATTTCGTTAAAGAATTTCCTTGCTACTGTCGTAGCTTCCCCATCCTGTAATGCTGTACATACCAAATACTTAGAAAAATCATCCTGAAATGTTAAAATTAGTTTATTCCCATTCTCTGTAGTAGGTAGTGGGCCTACAACATCCATAAATACTTTGTCGAATGGTCTTTGAGGGGTATCCGTCAAAACCATTGGCATTTTCTCTACCCTAGAACTCTTGTTTTTCTGGCATTGTTGACATGTTCCGACGTAGTCTTTTATCTGTCTTTGCATGCCTGCCCATTTAAACTGTTTTCGTATTCGGAAATACGTTTTAACAGCTCCTTGATGTCCTCCGATAGGTGAGTCGTGGAATTTCTTTAAAACTTCTTGGATATCTTTTTTATTGGTTAGAAATACCGCGTAATCTTCTTTCGTTTGGTCCTTCGTATTTTCCACTTCTTCTATTTCATTTTGTTCCATTTTATTTTTGTTTTCCTTCAGATTTGTTGCTCTTTTATTTCCTCTCGTAACTACTGCTATTGGTAGCCGACTCAGAGCATCCGCGTTTTTATTGGTTTTTCCTGGTTTGTATAAAATTTCAAAATCGTATTCCAACAATTTCAATCGGAATCTTCCCAAACGTGTGTCTTGGTCTTTAAGATTTGCTATACCTCTTAATGGCTTATGGTCAGTAAATATTTTAAAATGTCTTCCCAATAAGTAAGACCTAAAATTCCTAGTTGCCCAAACTATCGCAAGAAATTCCTTTTCTATAGTTGAATATCTTTTCTCAGTATTACTCAGAGCACGGCTTGCGAAATAAAGTGGTAAATCAGAACCTACTTCTCCCTGAGACAATACTGCACCTAACGCTTCATTACTAGCGTCAGTTGTTAAAACAAAAGGTTTTGAGAAATCTGGATATTGAAGTATAGGAGGCTTCGTTATTGCAGCCTTCAGTCTAATCATTGCTTCTTGGCAACTGTCGTTCCATTCGAACTTTTCTCCTTTCCTTAGTAATTTATTAAGCGGTAAACACACACTCGCTGCTTGTGGGATAAATTTCCTATAATAATTCACAAGTCCCAAAAATGATTGCAGTTCCTTAACATTTCGAGGTGCTGGGATAGACTTAACACACTTGGTTTTGTCTGGATCTGGAATTACTCCTTTGTCCGAACATTTATGCCCAAGGTAAACGACTTCTCGTCTTAAAAACTGACATTTCTCCGTTTGTAATTTTAAATTATTTTCTTTTAGTGCTTTTAATACTCTCCTTAACCTTTGGTCGTGTTCATTTAAATTCCTTCCGTAGATAACAATATCGTCGAGATAGACGAAGCAATCTATCCCTTGTAATCCTGTTAAAATACTATTCATAATTCGCTGAAAAGTTGCGGGTGCTCCTGTTAAACCAAATGGCATTCTAAGAAATTCAAAATGTCCTAGACCTGTGCTAAATGCCGTTTTCTCCCTGTCTTTACTGTCTACCATCACCTGGTGATAGCCACTAGCCAAATCCAGCGTTGAGAAATATCTACTGCATCCTAGTTGGTCTAAAATTTCATCAATTCTAGGAATTGGAAACACCTGTTTAATTGTTTTTTCATTTAATTTTCTAAAATCAACCACGAGACGCCATCTTTTCCCCATCTATACCTGACCTTTTTGGTACAAGGATGATAGGAGAGTTCCATGGTGATTTACTCCTTGTTATTATTCCTTCATCTAGCATTTCACTAACTTGCTTATTAATTTCTTCCTTATGTGCTTCTGGTAATCTATATTGTCGTTGATTTACCGGTATTTGATCATGACTTGTTGGAATTTCGTGTGCCAATACTGATGTATAGGACAGTTTATCTTCTGGTAAGTGAAATACATCGTTATATTCCTTAATTGTCTGCGTAATTAACCGTCTTTCTTCATTGTTTAAACGCTCATCCAATCTTATTAATTTCAGTAATTTTCCGTACCTTTCCTGTAAGTTTACTTCTTTGTTCAAATTAACATTAGGGACATTGTACTCATAGTACTCATTCATATCACTGCCCTTTAATTCAATTTCACTATTCATTTCAACTGCATAGTTGTTTGCATTCAAAATTCTTACAAAACCTATTCCGTTTTTTACTTCTGTTAAACATTCACCTGAATAGACATTTGTAAATATTTCCTTTTTATGTATTACGAGTGTTCCTTCTTTAGGCACTACTTTTACTGGAATAATCATTGTTGATCTACCTGGGATTGTCATGCTTTCTGCTATACAAATCCGACCATGATCTACAATGCTTACCAGTGGTAAAGTAGCTAATTCCTCTTTATTCTTAAAAAATTTTAAAACCTTTTTAACTGTGTCTGTAGTAGACCGGTTCCACAGTTCATCTCGACCTATAAGTCCGTCTGCTGGTAACTGGCTACCTACTGGCACTACATGCATTTTGAATTGTAGAGCTGGAAATTTTCGGTGTTCAATATGGACCGTACCCAATGTACTTATATTGCCTCCAAAAGCTTCTGTAAGACCTTTTGTGTCTTTGGTGTTTATATCTTTTAAATTGATTAACGCCTCTGTTTTTATAAGGCTGGTGTCTGCTCCCGAGTCAACTAAAAGTCGGAGTTTATTTCCCACTGCACGTTCGCAAGGTACTTCTACATAGGCATCATCAAACGATTGACTAATGCTACCTTTGGCATTGTAACTCGCTCCTTTTGCCCGTAGAACTCCTATTTGTTCAAACACCCACTCTGATTTTTCTTTCCAGTAATCCGATAGTATTGAACAATATGAAATTAGTAATGTAACTATACATGTCCAAATACTGAACATATATTTGTTCACCCTCAACACTATATTATTCAATTTCGGCTTTTTCGAATAACTAATTTTTTCCTCTGAATTTTTAAACCCTATTTGGTTGGTCAACTTTTCTTGCACTTCCTTATGTTTTATCGTGATTATACCATGATTTCTTGAATTAACCGCTTTGGCTCCTAAATTCTTCATCTTATTATTTGTATTCGATCGGTTCTGAACATTGTTGTTGCTGTTACTTTTAGTTATTCGTGCAGGTCCTAAATTAAATTGACATTTACTTTTTGAATTTACGGCAGTCCAGTCTAATGTCTTAGACTGGGCCGGTTGAAGTTTCCCGACGGATTTGGTACTGTTATTCTGCAAGTTTTTGCAAAATGTCCTTCTTTGCCGCACCTAAAACATCTAAGATTTGCACTCAAAGGTCTTCCACTTGGTCTGTTAAAGTTTGGATTACTGTGCTTTAAAGGTACTGAATGATTTTGCCAGTCCCTTTCTTGTCTCACGTTACTGTAGTTATTTTGGTTCCCACGTCCTGTATGTCCCAATTTACAAAATTTATTCTGTTCATGTCCTCTCACTCCACAAGAAGTACAATACAATTTGTTTAGTCTACTGAAACAATCCTTTGTATCGTGTCCCGTCTTCTTGCAGAAATTGCAGGCCGATTTTTCTTGTTTTACTGTCTCCATAGGATGTTCTCTACATTTGGGTCCATTTTCATGCCCATATACTCCACAATTTGTACAGTATGGCGTATTTTGTCTTTCTGGGCAGAATGCCCATCCATGTCCGTCTTGTTTACAAAACGTACATTTCATTTCTGTTCGATTCTCTGTGGTGGACATGTTTATATTTGAACGTGATTCACCCAATAATTCTTCGGCTGATTCTGCAATAAAAATTAGTTTCTGGATAGGATCATTCTCTAACCCAATAAACCTATGCTTTAAACTATTGTCTTTTAAACCCTTAATAAAACAACGTACTGTTAGTCGCCTGTATTCTCCTAACTGTGACAGAATTTCACTCTCACCTCCTTGATTTCTTATTAGTTGTTCGGCTTCATGTAGTAACGCCTCCAGTTTACCTCCAAATGAACTCGCCGACTCATTCTGTCTTTGTTTGGTACAAGTTAAATCATTCCTTATGTGTTCCAATGTACGTTTCCTGAGGTATGTACGTTTAATCGCCTCACACAATTCATTTACTGTGTTGAAGGGTCTACCCGCGATATTCTCGTAAGCTACACTCACTAACCTTTGTTTTATGCAACTTACGACATACTGTGCTCCCTCTTGCGGTAGTGCTTGTTGTACCAGTTCACAACCCGCAATAAACTTGTGTACTTCACTCCGTAGATCGGGTCCTTCTGTGCCCGTGAAATACGGTACCACCTTGGTTACTATTTCCATGATTGCCGTAATCGATGCCATAACTTTTTTTCCGTTATTGTTTGTTTCCACCATTGTTCTCAGTAACTGTTTTGTTTGTCCGCACTTCGCTAGTTCTTTCTTTAAATCATCAATTTGTGCTGTTAGCTTTTTAATCTCGTTTTCCCTAATGTGATCTGTACCTTCTGAGTCCAAGATTATACTGATGTCCTGTTCCGTTTTTCCCTGGTTTTTTAAAACGTTCTCCAAAATTGCTGTCTGATTTTCCGCGTCTTGCAATAAAGATGTTAGTTCTTCCGTGCGTGAACTTAGTTGCTTACACTTATGTTCCAAACCCTTTTTAGCATCTGACAAATCTTCAATAACGTTCGCCAATTCTTTAGACCTTATCCCTTCCACACTCTCTATATTTTCCTTTATGTATTCAAGTTCTTCAACCCTCGTTAACCTGTTATGTCTAATATGATCTTTTGTTAATTGAACAAATTCCTTATCTGGATTAAGTTCAATTAATTTTTCCCAAGCGTGTACTCTTGCCGATTCTAAATATCTTTTAAATACTCTAAGCTCCTGTTGTAAATTTTCGATTTCCTTTTCCATTTATGAGAAATAAAAACAAAATAATTACGTGACCCCACTCAACCAATAACAATAATTAATTAATCAAAAGAGAAAATACCAAACCATATCTCTGTATTACACTTATTACTTAGAAAAAAAAACAATGTTTAATTCCACAATTCTCTAAATTCTTGCCTATATTGTCGGGCCCACTCTTTATCTGTTTTTGGTACTGGTCGTTTTATGCAGTTTTTATTGGGTTTTATGCTTATGTTTTCGTAAGATATTCCCTTATCTTTTGTATTGTCTATTTTACTAATAATACGATGTGCTTTCTCAAACAACCATTTATGCGAATCTAGATGGTTTTCCAAATCTTTTGCCTCGAATTGCTTATCGCAAACAAAACAACTTTTCTCCATATTTGAACAAACTTGAAAATTAAGAAATTTCACATAACAACGTAGAACAACAGAACTCAAAAAAAAAACTTACATATAGAAATAAATTTACATACATAAAACTTACATTCAGAAAATTTACATATAAAATTTGATTTTTTAAAAAAAATAAAAATATATATTATATCATTACAATATTATTTTGATTTGATTTGTCTTTCTTAAAAAATGAAATGTCTTTCTATTTTAAAAACTTAACTATAAATATTTCTTATTAGTGACTTACAATTTTTTCTCCCATTTTTCTTCTTGTTGTGTGTTTTTGTTGATACTCCTTATTAATCCGGGTCTTGTCTTGTCCTTAATGTGTTGGTCCCTCGCTGCACGTTTTGTTACTTTTAGTTTTTAAAAAAAACGTGTATCGGTTGCCAATTATTATGTGTTGCCAATTAATGTTGTGTTCAATTAATTAATTAATTATGTTGTGTTGTATTAGTTGTAATGCTGTAAACTCCCACGTAGGTAGGTGACGTTGTCGTCTCACGTTGCACGTTTTATATTGTATGTTTATAGAAACGTGTGTATACCGGCTGCGCCAATTATGTTGTTTTCAATTAATTTAATCCTACCGGCTGCGCCAATTATGTTGTGTATTTTTGTGGAAAAACGCGAGTGTGCCAAAAATGTTGAATTCTTTATTTCAAGTTTTGGACGAAATGTTTCAGTTGCACTTGTTTATAGCTAATTTTTAAAAAAGGTCCTTAGCTATTATGAAAACACTTGAGTTTAATTTCACAATTTAATTTTATTAATTTTATTTATGTTATAATTTATATTCTTTGGATTCTTTTAAATTTAGTCACACACGACTTATTTGTTTTAACATTTGTTGTCAGCGCTACTACGCTTGATCATTTTTTATATTTGGCTAAGTGTACATTATATAAATTTTAACCACTACTCCGTTTAACCACTGTTTTTATAATTTTTTATTTCTACACAACTTTCAACTCCCGTCTTTGACTCCTCTTTGACTCTTAATTTTTACTCCAACTTAGACTCTAACTTAGACTCTAACTTTAACTTCAGCTACAACTCCAACTGCAACTTAACTATATCTAACTATGACTATCTATCTTTGTGGTTTTACATCTATCTTATATACCCAAACTTGATGCAAAAATCCAATATATGACCTTCAAATTACCCTAGTTACCTAATTGGGTTTATTCATAGTTTTCATAATTTACTTTGCTAAATTTGCAAAGTTTTTATTATTAATAAGAATGCTCTACATATTTTTGCAATTCTTCCGTATTTACAATTTCAAAGTCACTTACATCGTGACACCAATTATTAACCAAATACCAAAACTCAGCATTTCTTATCGTCGAACTGACGGTCTGCTGCTTTGGTTCTAGCACAGACAAATAATTATTTGTCTGTGGTTCTAGTCAACAACTGCCCAGATGCAAATAACCTTGCCTATTTTTAGGGAAATGTACGATCACCTAAGATCGTACACACTACCATACAGAAAAACTGCCAAAAACCCGTGAAATTAAATAAAATAAATATTTAACTCACAACACAGTGGAAGGCAGAGCATATAAGAAGTAAACAGTGTAGAAGTTTTTGAAGGTCTACATGTCTAAGCCAATAAAACTATTTTTATAGTTTTATTGGCTTAGACGTAAAAAACTAAGTACACAAATAAATTAGACTTCAAAAATGATAAGATTCAAAGTAAGTTCGAGTGAACTCGAGGGAAAGTATTTACTCTTCATCAAACTACGCTTATGATGAACACTTTTAAGATATTTTGCGATACAATCAATTTAAATATTCGCTATATATATATAAATGAAGCAGAAATACAAAATGAAAAATCCTCATTTACTTAATTAATTAATTTAATAATTTAAACTATAACATTATATATCTATATATTAATTTTACCAAAGTGAATTCATTTCAATTATAAAGTAAGCCTCTTCATTTCGCCTGCATAAACGTTAAATGATGAAGTTATCTCAATATATATTAAATATATTTATATATTTTTAAATAAACAAAAATCACTGTGCCACCCAACAGCATCAAAAACATACGATATGTGATCAAAAAAATTATTTCAAACAGAGCCAAAAAATAAATAAATAAAAGTACCAACTCACAGTATTGAAAACGGAAAAAAGTGGTAACTTATATCATAATAATTGGATAAAATATTACAAAAGTACTAGTTAACAGGACCACAACTAAAAACACTTATTACAGACAAAAAAGTGAGTGATTCCAAGAACAAAAATACTAACCTACAGTACTTGAAATGGAGAATAAACTTGGAAAATTTATTGTTAAATTTAAACATTTTTTTTTGTATGTCATAGTCCTCAAAATATTCAATAACCAATTTAAAACCTAATTCTGCTTGAAATAATTAATTATTAAAACTAGTTATTAATTATTTATTAATAATATTTGCAAAGCAAAATAATGAGTATTTTATTATATTTATTAATTTAAATAAATTGTTTCAGCAAATTTTTTATTTGATATCAAAGCTTATCCATTTTATTTCAGTCTGTCATAACCTCCAAATCTTCTACAGATGATGAAATCTGACCATTAGAGGAACCAGTTACATTTCGCATAGAATCAAGTGCCCGATCATTCTTTAATTTTAATTCTTGTGCTATACGCACAGCATCAAATCGAACAAATTGTGGCCAAAGCAAGTCAATGTAAAAGTTATTGTCGAAATATTTCGATTTTTCTTTTCTTGCATAAGGTCCTACACACCAGGAACCTCCGTTTAGTGCTTGTATTCCATGCGAATTAATATCAAGTAATTGGCACCTCAATTTTGGCAATCGAGTATTATAATCACTGTTTTCAACATCTGTCATTGCTATTTCAGCATGAATAGATAATCCAGCTGCTACAGAATTTGATCTTTTGAAAAATGAAACAGATTGCAGGAATTGTCCATATATATTGACAGGATCGGTATTATAGTAAAATGCAGCTTTACTACACATCACCATGTAAGAAAGCACAATGGAGTTAATATTGCAGTTTGAGTATGTTTCCATAATCAAACTTGTGTGAAAAACAAGATCTTGAACTTCAGCAGTATTCAAATCTATTGCTTTAATCAGTGCTCCTGTACTACGGATCTAAAATTTTTAATTATCCACTGGAACTGTCATTATTATATTACAAATATTACCTTTTCTTTTGGCATAGCATAGTACCAGACAGTATCAATTGAATCCTGAAACATTGAATTCATTGAACATCCAAGATCACTACCAATGACACTGCCCCCATTTTCAACAGTTTTAAAATCTGACGCTAGACGTGCAAAAATACGTGCAATATCTGGAAATATTAATCCATTACTTTGTAACCACTTGTTACGTGCATAAATCACTTGCTTTGCGTGGGCACCATATATTAATGCATTTCCCACCCAATCACATAAGATTACGTCGACCATTTCTACAGGCAACTCCATTTGTTCCACATCACCTTCGATGACAGTAACACGTTCGTCACATTTGTTTTCTTTAATAACACGACGGGTATAAATCTGAACACCTCCACTGTCAACAGCATAAACATGGGATGCACCCGCCTGCACAGCGTAGATTGCGAAAAGGCCAAGACCACAGTTCAAGTTAAGTACCAACTTATTTTTGAACAAGTCAGGATTACCTAATATAGCATTGCGCATAGCATTAATCCAGTTGGTATCACCTAACTTCAAAAATTCATTTGTAACTTTTTCGGTTCCAAAGTTAACAACTTTATTTCCTTCCATCGTTAAAAAAGTGCAAACTTTTGAAATCAGTCTAAGCTAAGAAATAAAGTTGTGCCGGAAACAAAATGTATGTCAATTTTTGTGCATTCACAATAATCACTTAACGAAGTTTTAATAAGAAAATAATTCATTTCTATGTGTTACACGTAAGCGATTACACGTTAAAGTATAACCACCATGTAGTGAAAAGTCTTTCCGGATTAAGAGACGTGCATAATCCTTGGATCATTTTTATATTGTTGAGAATGGTTTTTATACTGAAATAGGTTTTATATAAACTAAAAATATTGGAAAGCTAAATAATTACTCTAAAGCCGCCTTCATAAATCAAGATGAATAGATCGATATGTCATGTGGGATGTCATACAAACGTTCGAATTACGATTGCTTTTGAAGAAGATTGATAACTGTTATTTGCATTTATATAAATAATTGTTAAAGCACTTTTACATATAAGTCTTCCAAATATTTGTTGCTATGTTTATTTCTTCTTCTTCTGTTATCCTCATCTCCCAGTGGAGCATAGAGCGTCGAACATCATCTTATAGTGAACTCTATTACGTGATTCAAGGCTGATACGTGATTCAAGGCTCATTCCAGAAGTAATTTGCAGCTTCCATTTTTGATTGAATTGATCTTCTAAATGGTCTTCCTGGTGCGCCGACACGTGGACCTCTGTCTTGAGGATTTCATCGAAGTCCTTGACTGACGATGGTTTCGTTCAGTCTGTGAAGCATATACCTAATCCAACGCCATTTTTGTTTACAGGTTTCAACAGGCGTGAAGGTTATAGCGCTCCACGTTGGAATTATCGGAGCCTACTTTAATATTGAAATCGCCGAGTAACAAAGTTATGGCGCCGTTACGGACGTACCTATTAAACCAGTTGCTGAGTTCCACATTTATTTACTTGCAGTATATAATTCAGATTCGATAATCGTTTTTTAAACAATATAATGTCATTAAACCTATTACTATTGAACCAGTTGCTGAGTTCCACATTTATTTACTTGCAGTATATAATTCAGATTCGATAATCGTTTTTTAAACAATATAACGCCAAGAAAATGTGCAAAGAAAAATCTTTTGAATTTTGCGTTAGATGTTGCTGTTACAGAATTAATGACAACATAGTTATACATTCATATACATTCGAATAGCAGAAATTGACTGTAATTACGACGATGTGACGACATGAAAATTGGGATGATGTACGGAAAGGTATTTCCACTATAGATATATCTATAAATGGACTATATATGTTTGGGTCAAGTTCCAGAACTTGAGTCCTGAAATCGGTATTATCGCGCCTAAATCGAAACAAGTAGACACGTGTATAAGAATAGATAGCTTCATCTTTTCTAACAACTGTAAATTCAATTTTTGAGAAAAAACTGAAAGCAATAGAGAATAAGTCGAACGTAGTGAATAATTTCGATTTAATATATATAATTTTATATATATAATTAATTTCAATAAATATGTTATATTTAATCTATTGAAGTGTAAATTATTACTATAATCAGTTTAAGCATTTTAAATGGTATTTTTACATTAAAGTTATTATATATATATATATCAATACCCGTTCTAAGCATTATTTTTAGGAAATAATATTTTATGCTTTAATATAGTCCCCTATATTAAAGCAGTCGAGCTTAAGACATACCGAATTCAACGATCTTTCTACATTTGGATACCTTTCAAATAATACGATTCATCAAGTCCTCCAAAATATACCACACTTTCCTATTCAACTACCTACATCATTTGATGCAACTCTCTTTCCCTGGAGCTATCTTTTCAAGTTTGTTAACAGATAATAATCACTGGGTGCCAAATCTGAAGAATACGGTGAGTGAGGAAGCAATTTAATGTTGCCGTTTCAAAATCCATTTCCAATTTGATTGCATCATTGTTCATTGCTTTCAAATGGATGAATTTTATTACTGAACTAAATATTCGATTTTTTTTCATTTTATAAAAAATCACGTAAAGAGGTTTTTTTGAACAGTAGTGAAATACAACAACAAAAATTTTATTTTTTATAGTATTTTAATTAATTGAATTTTTGGCTGACCATACAGCTATTTCGAGTATTGCCAAATAGTGATCTCAGTGATCTTGGAAATAATTCTTGTATATAATTATTCGTAAATAATTTTTTTTTGAGACTGCAAAAAATTACGAAAATTACGCACTATTTTAATTATTTGTAAAAAGCTAACCCAACATCTGATGAAGTCAAAATTTTTACAACTGTCGTTTAAAACTTGCCAGATACACAAAATATAATTAATTTTGTTGTGGCTTTGTCATCTGTTTTAAGTCAGGCAACATCAATTCACTTAGTAAATACATATATATGTATTTATATATAAATGTATATAGATAGCTGTAACTACATCAATATCATTGAAAACAACGAATTATGTCTTTTGTATTGAATAATAAAGCTTCAAATTTTAATTTTAATCATTCCCTGCATTTAGTTTCTATATTGGCGACATAAAGCTGAGAACGACCGTTTTAATCAAGTTCTTAACATTAATAGTCTACATACCAAATCTATTGAATATAGAAAATATATCTATTATATGCGCAAAATTTAAACTACATTGCAATGTCTATTTCTTTTTAGTAAAATTAAAATTAGAAAATAATAAATAAATAAATTAACCAAAAGTAGATTTTAAACAATACACCTGCATTTAAATTTTTTTTTTGATAATATAAATAAATGACTTATAACAAATTACTTTTTTTAGCAATATGTATCTTACTACCTTACTCTTTAAATGTTTTTCACAGGTTCCATCTCTAACGATAAATTATTTGAATGACTAATCTTATTTTCAATTTTATTTTTAATATATGAAGAGATTCAGACAATGTCCTCTGTATGAAGGTAAGCCTGATAAAAATGTGAACAATATAGTTCCGACGGATAATAAAATACAGACGATGGAGCAATTTATTGTATGCAAACAGCTGCAGAAGCGCAAGGACAACGATGGTAAAGGAAGGCGTTTAAGTGTAAATACGAGTCCAAATGGTAACAGATTCTTCTATAAATATTAATAAAATATTCTTTTCTGCATTTTATGCATTCCTTCCCATAACATGTAAATAATTGACTCCTCTCAAACACTCATTTATTTGTAATGAATGGATGAAACATTGGGATTGTGAATATTCGTACCAATTAATAAATAAGTAAGTAAGTACTACGCGTGTAACTAACACTTCATAGCATATGGTTTTTCCGAATGTAATAAAAAATATTAATATATAGTAACTTATATAAAATAAAATTATCCAATTAAAGTGACCAATTATAAGTAAAAGGATAAATTAATTACAAAAAAATCAAGTGCCAGAAGATAAATAAGCATGGATATACTAATTAGAGAATCCGATAAGACCATATAAATTATAATTATAATTATGATAAAAGGTGATACATAAAAAATTATATTAATTGAAAAATTAATATATAAAAAATAAAATACATATTAAAAAATTTGAGAAAACAAAATTAATTTTAAAAATATTTGGTCATTGTTTTAATTAATTATTGAAATTATTATGTTATATCTAGATAAATATTCGAATTTATCATACATTTTTTTTCAAATAATACGACTATTTTCTGTTTCCAAAGAAATTCCTGTTTCTAAAGAAATAGCTGGGCGGTAAGAGATTTGAGTCGAATGAAGAAGTCATTAACGAAACAAACGAGTATTTTGAGAGCTTTGAGAAAACCTTTTATTTGGAGGGAATAAGAAAATTAGAAAAACGCTGGACTAAATGTATCGAGCTAAAAGGTGATTATGTAGAAAAATGTTTATTTGCCGAAAAAAATTGGTTTTATTCGAAAACTCCCTGACTTATCAAACCGCCCTCGTAATACGTTTAGATACAATACTATTTAAAAAATAAAATTAATTACACATCATTTTAAAACAAGATATTTATATGCAACCATAAAAATGCTTTACATTCCTATAAATATATTTGAATTAAAAGTACACGTATTTTGATATGTCAGGATTAATAACTTCATAAAACCGGCAAATTTTATCCGAGTTTGCGCATTAGTCATTTGCACACATTGTTACGTACTGCAACTTTAGTTCAAAAACATAGAATTGAGATTTAATACTTTCCATTTTAGTTCAAAAAAACTAAAATCCTCTGCCTAACCCTCCCCGTGGGTGTCGACTGGTAATAGAGAGTTCTGATTGCAGACTGTTCTAGCTAAGAATTGGAGTTTGCTCTGATTCATCGGCGTGAGGTCTCTGGGGACAACAGAGGTAATGATGCACTAGGCTATACCGACGGATTCTTCAGGTCCTTAAGGGCTTCCCTTGTCGGATTGGCTACTGCGGAGCAAAAATTCTGTCCAACGGCCTTTACGGCCAATATGGCTTCAACGGCAACAACCTTGGCTATACTGACACTGATTGTATGATTTTGAATTGTCTGAATTATAAATTGTCTGAACCCTGGGCTGACAGTCTCAGTATTCTGTTACCTCAGTATGTAGAGGTGAAACTCTGCAGAAATGGCTTTCAGGCTAATGCTGAGGCTGCCTCCGTCCCGTTAAAATCGTGGCTGACCTCAGGAAGCGCTCAATATCCGTCGCCGTTTAGTTGGTGGTGTAGGTGAGGTTGAGCGAAGCTCCCTCTTAATATCTGCCTGGCTCTGAATGTATATGCTCATAAGGCTATACATCAACCTTCACATGGACCTCACTGATTCAAAGGGACCCATGGGGCTTTTTAAAAGATAACTACACGTCGGGTGGAGATAGCGGACCTGAGTTGGGACCCATCAATATGGAAAATTTAAATTTTAATAAAAAACAAACAAAACTTTCTGCTACTGGAAGACCAGTAGCAACCCCAAGCAGAAGACTGCAAACCTCGAGTGGTACCTCCAACTCCACTTCCAATGAACTTAAAATCTCGTCGCAAATACCTTCTGGAAGCAGAAATACTGCATCTACCAGTCGGTATGTTGCCTCTTCTGTCACGGCCAAAAGCAGTGACAAGTCAGAAACCAAATCCACAAGGAGAATTCCACCCTCTAAAAAGGCCCATAACGACCGCCGTATGGCTACACGAATTCTGCAGCGCGTAGGTGAGATCCCGGCCGATAAAATCAGTCAGCAACGAGGCCTGTCCCTTGAATGGGCCAAAAGCATCTTGGCCAAATCAAGCAACAAAGAGGCTTCCAAACCGGACCAAGTGTCTAAAAGACAAAGGTCTCAGGAGGAAGAACCCCCTCTTACGAAAAAACCAAGAGGTTACAATGTACTGGTACGACCGTACAGTGAGGTTGCGAAGGACAATCTCATTATAGGTGTCCTGGATAGGAGTGCCGAGGAGGGGAGAATCCCCAAAGACAAATGGAAATGGGTGTCGGCCGCGCTGGCAGACATCTTCCTCCAAGTTTTGGAAGAAAACCCAGGACCTGCTCCCTCCTGCGAAGACGCGGGTTGGCACCAAGGACAAGTGAAATTGGTAGCTTGCAAGGATGCGAGATCGGCTGCCTTGTACAAGGCAGCTGTCTCTAAAGTAGGAGAGATCTGGCCTGGAGCTAGACTTGAAGCGGTAGACAAGAAGGATATTCCATCTCGTCCTAGGGCCAGGGTTTGGATTCCATCTAAACAAACTGACCCGGAGCAAATTCTGAAAATAATCAGGATCTGCAACCCCAACCTTCCAACTGGAAATTGGAAGGTGGTAAAATTAGAGGAGCATGTTGGACCGACCAGACAAGCTGTCCTTGTATTAAATGCGGAGTCATTGAAACCGCTCACCGAAGCTAAATACGTAATCTCCTATGGCTTTGAGAAACTAAATCTCAAGGTCTATCGTACCGATGCCACGGAAGAACCGGAGAAGATTACGTCTGCTCAGCCCTTGCTGGAGGAACCAGCTAAAGAACCAATGCTAAGACAGCAGAGTTGTGAGGAAACACAGAGTGAAGACCTGCCAGATCAAATGGAGGTGGACTCGCTCTCTCTGATGTCTGAAGACAAATCGGATGCGGGGTCGGTGACCAGTCTGGGCAACCTATTCGATGAGAGTGGGCTCCTGGATTCGGATGACGAAGCCGATAAAACGGTGGTAGAGGTTCAGGTACCTGATGAAGGTGCTTCAAATTAATCTTCACCACTCTAAAGCTGCTTCAGCAAACCTTCTAATCCACCTTGCACAGGGTGGAGCCGATATTGTTCTGATTCAGGAACCATGGATACTGGAAAACCGGATCTGTGGAATCGGAACAAATGACTATAAACTTATCAGCAACACAGACTCAGGTAGACCTAGATCATGTGTGTTAGTTAAAAAGTACATTAATTGTTTCCTTTTGAATAATTTTAGTGATGACGACCAGACTGCAGTGAGTTTGGAAATCGACGGCAAAACCGTATGGGTGGTGTTATCATACATGGCCCACGACCATATAGGAAATCCACCACCGGAAATACTTAAGCAGCTCGTGATAACAGCAGCAGAAAGAATGACTGGTGTTGTGATTGGAGCCGATGCAAATGCTCATCACACAATCTGGGGAAGCTCGGACATAAATGAAAGAGGTGAGTCGTTATTCGATTTTATTCTAGATTATAATCTTCATATATGCAATACAGGAGTGGAACCTACTTTTATTATTGCAGGCAGAAAAGAAGTTTTAGATATTACGTTAACTATTGAAAACACAGATCTTGAGATTAAAGATTGGAGAGTTCTTGATGAACACTCATTCTCTGACCATCGTTATATTCAATTCTATATAAATCTACAATGTCCAGTTGAGAAACCTTATCGGAATTACCGTAATACCAACTGGAGTAGATATCGAACCAATTTACTAAATCTACTTCCTCTATATCCTATTGAAGAAGTAGAGACTCCTCAATCGCTAGATAACGTTGTGGAAACCTTCACAAAAGCGTGCAACATAGCCTTGGACCGTTCTTGCCCGCTAAAATCACAGAGGGGAAAGAAAAAGCCATTGTGGTGGTCCGAGGAAATAAGAGATCTTAGGAAATCAAGCAGAAACTTGTTTAACAAGGCCAAGAGAAGTAATCTTAACACTGACTGGGACATCTACAAAGTCAGTCTAAAAATATATAAAAATGAAATAAAAAGAGCCAAAACACGCTCCTGGAAAGCCTTCTGTGAAAGCGTGGAGGGTTGTCAAGGAACAGCAAGGTTTAGGCGCATTCTATCGAAGAAACCCTCTAATCTAGTCTACTTAAAAGACGAGGTCAATGGGTGGACACATAGCAGCGAAGAATCGGCGGCATTGTTACTGAATATACATTTCCCAGATAGTGACATACCAAATAACCTTGGAATAAACCAGGGGTCTACATGTGACTCATCTGTGGTGAATAATATTGTCACCAGAAGGAAAATTAAATGGGCTATAGATAGCTTTCTACCATATAAATCACCGGGCCTGGATGGAATTATACCAGCCCAACTTCATGAAGCAAGGGACATCTCTTGCAATTGGCTCACACCAATCTTTAAAGGTTGTCTTTCCTTAGGGCATATACCAGAGAAATGGAAATTGACAAAGGTCGTTTTTATTCCTAAAGCTGGCAAAAGCTCCCATATTACGCCTAAAGATTTTAGACCGATTAGTCTATCCTCTTTCCTCTTAAAAACTTTAGAAAGGCTTTTGGAGCATTTCATTAGGAAAGAGATACCAGATGAAAGGCTTTCAAAATCACAACATACGTACTGTAAAGGAAGGTCTGTAGAGACCGCATTATCATCTCTAACTGGGATGATTGAAAACTCAATACAGCATAAAGAATACGCCCTTTGCGCCTTTCTTGATGTGGAAGGGGCTTTCAACAACATCCTTCCTCAAGTAATCGTCAACTCATTAAGAAAACTAGGAATTGACAATAGAGTAATCGAAGTCATTACCCAACTGCTGGTTGATAGGACAATCGTAGCGCAGTGGGGGGGAACGCTAGTAACTAAGAAAGTTAATAGGGGGACTCCACAAGGAGGAGTACTTTCCCCCCTCTTATGGCTAACTGCAGTTAATGATCTTCTTGTTGATCTAGATAGCGCAGGTTGTCAGGTGGTCGCGTACGCGGATGATCTTTCCTTGATTACAAGGGGAAAATTTCTGAGTACAATTAGAGAGGTAATGCAGGGTAATCTAAATAAAGTATCCCAATGGGCCCATTGTAACGGATTATCAATAAATCCAACCAAAACAGAACTAGTGCTCTTTTCTAGGAAATATAAAATTCCGGAATTCACACTACCTATCCTAGGAGGTCAAACTCTAACTCTGAATGATAAAGCCAAATATTTAGGTCTTATAATTGACAGAAAACTGAATTGGGGACCAAATGTTGTTGCACGTACCCAAAAAGCTATGGTTGCCTTTTACTGTTGTAGAGGCGCTGTAGGCAAAAGATGGGGACTCTCACCGAAGTCCATTTTATGGATATATAATGTGGTGGTAAAACCAATTCTCTTGTATGGAGTGTTATTTTGGAGAAATACTCTGAATAGGTCAACACTATGCAAGAAATTGGAAAAGGTTCAAAGGACTGCACTGATGACATTAAGCGGAGCGTTAAAATCAACGCCGTCACTTGCCCTGAATGTTATCTTCAATATCTTACCTATCGACATTGCGGCGAAAGGCGAGGTAGCTGGGGCAGCTTTACGTATAAGAGAACTAGGAATTGGAAGCAGTTGTGGATGGATGCAAGATTCCATCCTCAGAGAAATTGATTTCATTCCGGATATAACAGACTACTGTACTACAATTACAATTGTGGACAGAAATCTTGAATTATTTATTCCTTCTAGGGAGACATGGAAAAACTACTCTGTAAAGAGTGATAATCGCCTTAACTTCTTTACAGACGGCTCAAAGTTAGATGGACAAGTAGGAGGAGGAGTATACTGCCCTGAACTAGATCTCAGTATGAGTTTCAGACTACCGGATCACTGCAGCGTTTTTCAAGCTGAAGTATCTGCTATATTGGAAGTTTCAGATTGGCTGGAACACAATGTCTCCTCCGTTAAATTTATAAACATATTTACTGACAGCCAGGCAGCTATAAAATCCTTAAACTCGTCGACCTTCAACTCGAGGTTAGTACTGAATTGTCTTACATCACTTATGGTGATGGCTGAATATTTTCGGATACGAATTATTTGGGTCCCTGGACATAGGGACATCCAAGGCAACTGTATAGCAGACGAATTAGCAAGACATGGTACGACAGCACAAATTCTTCTGGAAAAAGAAAGTGTGGGTATACCAGTTGCTTCTTGTCGGCACCGAATAAAATTATGGACATACCAAATGTTTGAAAGAAGATGGTCAACAGTAACCAACTGCATAAAAACCAAGGAATTTTGGCCAAAAATAAGTAAGAAAAGATCGGGGGAATTAATCAATCTATCCCGAGCAAATTTATCCAGGATAGTGGGAATTATTACGGGACACTGCCCGTTGGGAGGATATGCCGTGAGACTCAACATCAGGACCTCCTTACATTGTAGACATTGCATGGAGGATGATGAAGAGGAATCACCAACACACCTTCTGCTACAGTGTCCTGCCTTCGCAAGACATAGACTATCCTACTTAGGGTCGCACTTTTTCTATTCATTAAGAGAGCTAGATTCTATTTCCATAGCTCGTGTCAATGGCTTTGTAGCCAATACCAAGTGGTTATAGGGACAGGTGTCAAATTCTTAGGGTATCACAATGGACCTCATGGTCTAAGTGTGTCTTCGGACGGCCCCAGTAACCTAACCTAACCTAACTAACCTAGTTCAAAAAAAATCATTATATGATATCTTTATCTATTTAAAGAATAAATATATATATTATAGTTAAATTATAGAAATTAAAAGAATTTATTATTTTTTCATGAATGTTTTTATTTTTAATTAGAATGTACTAAAAAGTAGTCTGATAGTATAGGTTCAGTCAATGGCGGC
>NC_051847.1:121478442-121495934 GCF_002237135.1 Teleopsis dalmanni
TTATCAATATTTAAATAAATTCATCAACGTTCATGTAACTTTATCATTATTCATATACCTCTATCAACATTGATATAACTTTATCAATATTTAAATAAATTCATCAATATTCATGTAACTTTATCACCATTTATATACTTTTATCAACATTGATATAACTTTATCAATATTTAAATAAATTCATCAACGTTCATGTAACTTTATCATTATTCATATAACTTCATTAACATTCATGTAACTTTACCAACATTTATATAACTACATCAACATTCTTGGTACTTCATCAACATTAATGTAAATTTATCATCATTCATATAAATTTATCATCATTCATATAACTTTAACAACATTCATATTACTTCATCGACATTCATATAACTTTATCAACATTAACATAAGTTCATCAACAATGAAAATAGCTCACGATCATATCGAACCTAAGCAATACAAAATAAAAACAGATATCAAAAAGTGCTCAAGCGTTTTTCAAAAAATTCTTAATCTTAAAACTGATAATTGGAAAAGAAGTGGGTCCGTTTAATCTTTAACACTTACAGAAGTGTTTAGAGCAATCAAGCATTTGGATTTCGTAATCCCTGATATACAAAATTCATAAAGTGGCATACGAATGTAACAAAGAAAGATCAGGTAACCGGCCTCATCGACAGAACATCTTTTAGGTGCATTAACTTGTTCAAAACTTCTTCAAGATTAGTATAAATATCGTAATGGGTGTTGATTATAACTAGTCATGTGAATCCTCAAATAGTCTGGTTTGCCTTCAAATAGGCTTTTCTTCTCCGCAACACAAAAAATGTTTTTACTAGTGTAGCAATAAGTTAGGTTGGGTTATACTGTCGATCCCAAGGGATCCACTTAGACCCATTGTCTTACCGTATAATTAAAAAGTGTAGCAATAGAAATAGAGCAAAACATTTTGTATACACGTACATTTTAAAAAAATTATGATGATATATGGGATTGAGTCCCTACGCAACACAAATCAAGTAAAAATATATTTATAATATTAAATATAATTTAAATTTTGTTAGATTCTTATAGGTCCGAAAAGAGTTGAATTATATTTAATAGAAAAAGAAATTTAATTAAATTGTTACTGTCGCATAATTAGAAAACTTTTCTATAATAGATTGACAGAATTGTTTAGAAACATATATATTAGATTATCTTAAAGTTTTTAATTGTTGTTTCAACCTATCGTTGGGAGCGAGCGACACTTGGTCGTCTATAAGACAAGTGGCTCTAAAATATACCCCGATCATTTTTAGAAAATAATTTATTTTAATATGTTTTATAAACACTTTGCGATTGGTACTGAAATATTTTGTAAAGAATGTCTTTTTCATCAATAATGTCATATATAAGCGAACTATGAGTTATCTTTATTTTTAGTAATAAGATTAATAAACATGTGATGAAGTTGATAATAGTAATACAAATTTTCCTCTTATTTCAGTCTTATTTTCAGTCTGCTACCAAATCTTCAGCCTATCAATCGGATTTTGGACCTTATAATCATATATTAGGAAAAAAACTAATTTATATAGAAAGAATTTTGCAATTTCTATAAAATTCATATGCATATCTAGTTTTATTAGTGTTGTAACATATGTTACTACATACATATGTATATTGAAATAATTTGTAGTGTGCAACATAGTTCCCGCTTACCGACTAAGCAGAAATTGTTCGTTTTTGATTTGTTTATAAATGAAATACCTTGTGGTGTTTTTGAGCTACTCGAAGCTATGCCGCTGCGTGATGGTCCTGGTTTGTTAGGATCCTGTGTTGGCTGTTGTTGTTCAGGTTCATCAATTTCTTGATAAAACCACAAAAGTTTGTTTTTCATATTCGGTAGAAAGAGCTGATTGATTTCATCAAGCTGCAATATGCATAAATAAATGACTTTTGACTTTTCCGCTTTCCATGTGATTAAGAAATACTGCAACCCAAAACTGTTGCAGGCGGAAGTGCTTAAAGTATTTTTCATGCAGCAAATGTGGTTTTTGTGGGTATGGTTTTAATGGGTGGGTGTACTCTGTTTTTATACATTTGCGGTATTCTTGTGACAGTTTGCTATGTTTGGAATGTGAATGAATACTTATTTATATATTTGTTCAATTTTTTTTTGTCCAAATAAGTGTATGTACATAAATATATGCTGTTCGTTTATTAATGAAACCTACCATATCTCCCTCGAATATGTAATCCATAAGCTGATGTCGTGGCAATTGTGTAGCGTCGATTAGTAATTGGAATGTAAATTCCAAACGGGGATCCATCTCCCCACGCCTGGCTTTGCGTTCGCATTCTTCACGTCGACGCTGTGCTTCATCAGCGTCGGCAGCCATTTTTTTATTTTATTTTATATATATTAATATATAATTTCAAATATATTTGGAATATCCACCGTCGTTTTTATTTATAAATGCAAACGATTTTTTTAAATGTTCATTTTGTCATTTGTGCAAAATTTTTATTATAAACGTTTCATGGTCACGGTTCCAAAATACAAAAAACAAATAAACCGACATGACGTTATATATAAAAATTTCATATATTGTACATATCTAAATATGTTTAATTCAAAATACAAAAAAAAATTAAAAATTCAGAAATTCAGAAATTTGCTGTTCAAAAATTCTTTTCGCAAAATCTACAATTTAGAAATATTTTCCTTATAAAAAATCGCAGAAAAAGCTTATTAAGCTTTTTACAAAATGCAAAATAACAGCATTTATTGCAGAAAAAGTGCTTGGTGCTACTAAAATTCTACAAATAGTGCTTCTTTGTGTTCAAAAGTTTGCAAATATTTTATATATATTCTGGAAAGATATAAAAATTTAATTATGGTTAGAAGTAGGTATTAACCACAAATTTTAGAAATAAAAATTTTATATTAATACACACATGAAAAAAATAAATCACACTAAAATGAACGACTATGACTTAGCTAGTTAATTAATTATAAAGAGTTAAGCCTTTTTGCCGATAAATAGGTCAGTGGAAGTGCTGTCAAACGTACATTCCTCTTAACCGTGCAATGTTACTGGAGTTTCTCAACTTTTCATTTTTCATACAAGGTTCATTCTTATAAATTAGTAGATTTTTTAAACATTGGTCCCGCAGGTAATCTCTTAGCCAGAACTTTACACCAGGGTGCTATCGGATAATTTCGGTAATATAAAATAATAATTTTATATTATTAAACAGTTGAAAGGATATAAATGTAATCCTTCGATATCGGGGGTTTCAGCGCTCAACAAACCTATGTTAATAAGAGTATATAAGAAATGTCCTGACAGCTAGATAGTACTGAATATGCTATTTTAAAATTATGCCAACTTATACAATTTAATTTAATAGTAGCACATACGACGGTAATGAAATAATATTCATAGTCCAATCACGACCGATATATCATTGTTTTGTTGTTTGTTTAAGACTTAGCATATTTATTAGAACCACGCTATATATTCCAAAATAGAGATCCTGACAATTTTTCAGTAACCATAACCATATAAAAAGAATATGGAATTCACCTACAACAGTAGAAAAATTTACTATGTAAGTGGAACTTCATTACCAGCGCAGAAAACTGTTTAATAAGGAGGTCAATATGGAGGTATAAAATATAATTAATTGCCTTTGCCAATATAAATAGATAATTTATATAACGAATGTTTTAATTTTTTTTTAAGTAAATACCTATTGCTTATATAGAGACACTAAAAACTTAATAATATGTATTATTTAAAAAATTTCTCAATATCTGTTATGTCAGCCTTGTTGTTGTGAGTATGGTTCTAGATGTCTAGCATGGTACAGTGGGAGGCCCGATATGCACGCCAGTTTTGGGATGAGGTTCTTGTAGAATTCTCAAATTTTTTAACACTGGTCAAGGATTAATAGACGAGTGTGTCAAACTGGATCTACAGATCTGGCTGACTTATACAGAAAGCATATATCACAAATAGAAAATCTTTGCCTGGTACATTACTTAACAGTTTATCTTAGAAGCTCTAATAATAACTAATGCAAATCCAAAAAGATCAAGAAGACGTTTTAGTTTGGTTTATGGAAAGTGTAAAACATAACTAAGTATCTAACTAGCATTTTTTTTAAAGGATTCACTAGATTATTCGATTATATGCCGATGTTGTGGTATTACTTTTGTAACAAGTTGTATTGAAATTAATTCAAAATAAATTTAAAAATTTCTTAATTCTATTTAAGTGGTTTTGTTATATATAAAATTTTAGAAGCTATTGTAAAAAAAAAATTTGCTTTATTTTAATAAAGCTTAGCTAGTAGGCAACAAAGGCTTTATAGTTCTTGGTACAAAAATTTGATGATTCGATTTTGGTAGAATTAAAAAATAACAGTTTATGTATAAATATGTAAATATTTATATATAGTAATATAGTGTTTTGTTACATAACAATGATTTAAAATTTTTTGCAATATAAATCGAATGTTGTGCGACCTTCAACCAATAATACTAGAAATACTACACTTATACATACATATGTAATAGAATATATACAAATATGTTTTATCAATAATTTGAAAATATGTATTTACAAATATGGTATTGAATTAATTTAGTAATAATGATATATAAATATATATTACATATTTTAATTTGAAAAAAAAAATAATAATAAAATAATTTTAATATATTAGGATTATGTAATTCCTGTACAGTATACTGAAACTGTACACGCCTGTTTTTGTATTAAAGAAGTTAAGAAATTAGTAAATATCATATATATGATGTGTTCAATATAAATTATTAATATTCCAAAATTTTTTGATAAGATTTTATTTCACCTGCAATAAGTCGCCTTCCTCTTCCTCATCATCAGAGCTGGAGTCGCCACGAATCGCCGCAGCGTGTTGTGCAAACTGTGCCCTTGTGGACTTGTGTACGAACATCCTGTGATGATCAGAGGAGCGTGTGTTTCAAAACACAAAACACAAAACTTTCCACACTTCTTATTATTAAAACTTAATTATTAATTACTATTTCTTTAAATATTTAACAGTTCCTGAAAGGTTCTTGCAACTTCACGTTATTACAACCAAATTCACTTTAGTTAATCGATTTAACTTTTGCTTCAGGTGAAGCCGAGAATTCCTTTAGAGACTAAAGGAATTTGGTAACAGAGAGTTTGTTTTGACAACGCAGTGTATCTTTGGAAAAATATATGTCAACATTTTTTAAGTCGTGCAATAACAAAATAAACTTATCAAATTGTATGTCTATTGTCATGTCAATTCAATATATTTGAAGTGATTAGCTGTAGTGAGTTTTATCAGATAATATTTCCGTACAAGGAATTGTTATAATACAAACGTTTTAAAAAAAATGTACTTTTCCAAAATAAGCTAATAAAAATATATAATATAGGTTGTCACAATTCGTCAACTGCCACTGATGAGTACATTATCTTTAGAAAAATCTCTTACATATAAAGCCAAAGAAGAACTCAGTGACAAAGAATGCCAATATAAGGTAGATATATCAGAAGTAAAAGAGATATGTTTTCGGACCTGATATTATGTATTTGGACTTGTCAAATAAATAATACCAAATAATTTTACAAAATTAAATACGTAGCACCAAGTCAGACGATTTTCAAACGTATTAATCCAAAGCGAATACGTAATGCACTAATGCACCCTCCAGTACAGCAGAAAAATAATAATACAGTACTATTAAAATCTGAGTAAGTATTAAAAATATAATATATAGTAATAAACTAATTGTTAACAATCAATTACTTCGTAAGATGATTGTCTTACTAAAAGACAATATCAATATAAACCAAAAGTTTTATCTCAAAAAAATTAAAACACAGTATTGAAAGCGCTTTTTAAGCCCAGCAAAGACTAGGAACTATAAATACACCTCATGTTGTCTAGTTATGTATGTATATCAATAACAATACAGACATTTATAACAATCGAATTCCATGCGCTCTTACTATCATATGCATATCATATGCCTAGTTACAATAAAGACTGCACTCTGGATATCAGTAGCATTTATGTAGTTGCTAACATAATTAATGTAGAGTATACATACTTTTGCATCAATTTAATCATGTAGCTGTAGCAATCATGTTTAACTGTACGTACTGTACACCTCGTCAGTTTTCAATAAAAACACGGGTCAGTTACACAAATGATATACAAATCATTTTTGTAGTAAGTGTTTCAATTTAAACGTGTTCAGCGGTTGTTAAGCGACAGATATTGTAGGACGCAAAACCTAAATCTGAACATTTAACGCCTTAAATGATGGGAATGTTTAAAACATACAACTGGAATAGTACTATTAAATCAACACCAGGAAATAGAAAACCCCTTATAATCCCTCAACCCCTTATATGTAAATTTGAAAAAAATATTCAAAATTTATTAGGAAACTGGAAATATTGATGATCAAAAATCTATTTATATTTCCAATGGGATAACTTTTTGATCAGGTCGCACATTTATAAAATACAAAAAAAAATCCACGTTTGCACAATTCCGTTGTCAACTTATCACATTATTATGGTTTTTAAGTGATATTTCGATTATTAACATCATTATTATTACACCGGTCATATTTGATCTTTTCAAATTTTCAGATATTACTTTAATAAAGTCAGGGATAATGCATTTGCATCGAGTTGAATTTTTTTATATAAGAATGTATTCCAAAATTTAGTTTTGAAGAGTAACCCAAATTGTTCAGTTTTCTATATTAATTTGAAAACTCAACTATTCTATAATTTTTTTTACCCTTTAGGACTCCATAAATTTTTATTCTTTATTTTATTTTTATTACCTCTACATATCTGCTATATCCGTTTTAGATTAATATATCTTTTCAACCACACTCCTCTCATATTCCAATAATTTATCTATGTTATTAATGTAATAAGCTTGCCAGTAGAATAGTAAGGTTCAGGGTTTTGAGGTTTATAGAAATAAGTTATGCACATACATATGCATATGAATGCCTTCAAAGTGCTCTATATAACGTCTTAATTCCTGCCATTATGGAAGAAAAGAGAAATGACTGTTCTTATTGTTCACGTGTGCTTATTTAGGAAAAAATATGTATATATTAAAGTATCATGGACCTTTGGAATATAGTCTACACCTTAATATACCCATATATGTATCTACACTTTTTATATAATTTAATATTATTATAATAATGAAATATACAAGTACATTGGTTAATTTATGGATTCATGAATTACGTTTGGTTCTATATTTATAACAGATTTAGTTTTAATAATTTACTTTAATTAATTTATATCAGAAAAAGCAATCAAACTGTTACTTATTCCTCTAACCCTAATTTTGTATATTTCTTATGATATTAATAACGTTAATTTACACTTCCTCATTTACTTCAACTATTATTTGAAATGCCATAAATTATTTATATATTTTTACAAAAGTACAGCAATATCAATACTCTTATATGTATGTAAAACTGTTTCATATAAACAAGTTTTCTTCGTATGGCATGTAATGACATAAAAATATCAAACTATCTCACAAATAACAATAACTATTATATAAATACCTTTACAGGAATTTTTTTTTTACCAGCTATTCAAACTTACATTAGCCATAATTAAGATGTGAGAACCACATTTTAATTCATTCGACACATATTTTTTTAATGTTTTATACAACGTTTAAACACAACATTAACTAAAATTGAAGAGAAATTTTCAATAACTTATTCCTTTTCATTTAAGTGAAATAATGTTAAAAATTTTCATTTTTGATGTCTCTATTTTAAATTCAAATTTTGTTTTCCAATTAGATTACATCTTTTAAGTATAGAATGAGAACATGGTGAATTGTGCAATGGCTTTAGTCCTTTATAGCTTCATTAATTTCATTGGCCACTTCAAGAAGTTTTTTCCATTGTGTTATTGACAAGGAAATGCCCTTTTTTCCTGGTAAAATCTGGCCATCTTTTTCGTAGAACTCGCGTATATCGATATTTCTGCGGCCGCGAAATTCACTGACACGAACTCTGCGTAGTTTTTCTAAAACCCACTCATTTGCTGGAGCCTCATTACTTGCCTTTGCCTTTTTCTGCACTGGCTTATTGCGCTAAAAAAATTATTAACAGATTTATTATTACGAACATACGCTTATTAAAGTTTTTGATACACACATCTTCCGGACCAGAGTCGCTGTCCGATGATTCTACTGCTTTCTTGGTTTTCGGCATCTGTGAACATATTTTTATTTAATAATTATAATTTGAAGAAATACTTTTCCTAAAATTAATTATAATTTACCTTTAAGTGTTCACGCTTCTTTCTTTTAAATACGTTTTCGTAGCGGGACAAAAGCTAAAATGCTTTCTTTCAGATTTGACATATGGTTATGATATTTGACATAAGATATTTTTTGACAGAGTTGCAATTTTCGTTTGTTGTACTTAGATCCGTACTTCTTCGTTATGCCTTATTTACACATTCGAAGAGGTCTTGCTGTCGTAATTTCTATATTTGTTATTTCGCATAAATAACTACAAACAAAATCTTATTTATTTAATCATATTTAAAATGTATTGAATTCTAATAACGGCATAAACATAGTTTAACTGGTTTAAAAAACCAAGAAATTATTTCTATTATCGCTCTATAAGAATACTCTATTAATGAGTTATGAAACAAGCATTTATTTTTGATATGCATTATTGAACATTTACGTGTTATTGCAATCTATTTGACATGTATACAGCAATAACGCCTTTGTTATATAAAATCCATACAGAATTTGCTAAAAAAAAGTCTGATTAGTGTAAAGTTCTAGTCACACCAACTTAAATAATCGGTTATATGAGAAATATTCATTATATTTTAGTACATGAAATACATAGAAATTGTTGTTGAAATCAAAACTAATTAATTACATGTTAAGATTTTTGTGCTATGTTGAATCTAAAATTTAAGAATTATTTTTTAAATTTGCTTAAAATTCTGAGCCCTCTTTTATTTTTATTTTGTCAAAACAAGATGCTTTAAAAGCAAATAATTTTTCAAAGCAAACCGAAAAATTAAAATTTTATTAGAAATCCGAAAATCAATTTAAAAAATTTTAAATTGCGTACTTTCAATATACCTATATAATACAAAGAATATGTGTTTATTTAATTAATATACATTAATTAAATATACAAAATATAAAATTGTCAAATAAATGAGCACTATTCCGATTTTCTAGACATTCGATTTGCGAGATTTTACATATACATAGGTCAATAGATACATACTTTCCATTACGATCTATCTCTATACACCTTCTTGAAATATCAAAACTTAAGGTTTGTGTAATTATTACACTAACAAAAACTACACATGCTGTCTAGTGCTTAATATTTGATTAGCAAAATAAATTATAGTTTTCTTTTTTAGTTAATCGTATTTAACAGCATATTGAAAACAAAACTTTACGTTTACATATGAAGCAATAACTATTTAAAGCAAAAAATTAATTAGTTTTATTAAACAACCACAACAGAAATATACCTTTAAAACAGTTTTGAAAAAGACAATTTTATTTCAGATTCAATAAAGTCAATAGAAATTATTCTATCACATAAAATAGAATATATATAATTATATAAATTAAAAATTAAAATTTCATTATTCAATTTTCTTCTTTCATATTTTTCCATATTCAGTAAATAATGATAAAAATTTTTTTAGTCTATTTTTTGCTTCTATGTCTATGACATTATTATTAAATCCAGAATATATAAAAAAGAACAGCAGAACATAAGTGTTGGCAGTCCTGATCAAAATGTCAAAGAACTGAATTCGCGGTAAATATTTTGTGTTTGGATGTGAGCGTCTAAGAAAATGAGTAAATCTGTAGTGAACATATAATTAAATAAAAGCATCCTTACTTTATAAATAGTAAGTGAAATAAAAAATATTAGTATTGCAAATGTGTTTCTGTCAATTGCTAAAGTGATCAATATAAAAAATAAGTGATGCGAGTATGTGTTTGCCAATATATATGAATTATTTAAAACAAAGAATTATAAAAAATTCATAAATAAACAGTTGATTCACCAATAATTAAATGTGTTATTACATTATTAATTAAATTAAATTTTATGTAATTAGTATTGTATTACAAACAGTCAAACTCAACCATAAAAAAATTCTACACTTTATGTAGTCGCCATTCCCGGTGAATGTAAAATGTTAGCAAAACAAAAATTTCCATTACGCCAAATACGACATTTTTGCTATTACAACTGAGATTGTTTCAAACTGGAATTCAACTTATCAACTCAATAATGCAATTACCTTAAAACAGTTATTTATTTCTTTTCTCAAAAACAAACATAATAAATAGCAATTATAATATTTGATGCAAGCAAAATAATTATTAGGAAAGGGAATGTTACTCCTCCCGCCCTTGTGTCAATATACTTCATGATTTTCTAAACTATTTATTTAATTTCAAATAAACCCAATCATTATAATAAGAACAGTTTTGAATTTAAAAAAAAATTTCTATTACGTTACGATTATTATGGTATGTATATAAATTTATTGATAATTTTAAGATCATCAATTGTATAGTTTTAAGTTTAATATTAGTGATTATAATTTTGTTTTTTACATTTAATTTATTTTCTTGCCATCGCAAAAATTTGATTATTTCTATTTTTTTAAAGCTTTTTTTTTTTGCTGGAGCAATTTTGAGAATAGCATTGGACATTTGAAGTTTTATCATCAAGGAAAATATCCGCTGTTTATGTGTTGTACCCACGGCTAATATTATTTTTCAAAAATGTATAATTTTTGGATTCACATAGCCGACGAAGAGGATTAAACTCTTTAACAATAGGCTATGTTCAAACTATTGTACTTAACTCAACAAATATGCTGCTCAATTAATATAATAAACTAACTAAATATATAAAATATTAAAAATATGAAATATATAAATAACTAAATATGTACATATATATTCTCATTTAATAATCAAAGTAAATCAAAATTTTAAACTAAATTTCTTATATTTATTAACTGCTCAACAAATTAAAAATATAACAAATATATTCTCATTTAAAAATTAAACAAAATTCATATAAAAATATGCATATTGTTATATTACTCAATAATAGTTGTTATATTACTCAATAATAGTTGTTATATTACTCAAAAATAGTTGTGAATAGTTTATTGTTTTAAAGTAAATTGTTACAATCGTTTGCTAAGTCTTACTCCCTCTATGTATATGCACGCTCGATCATCTGCAGTTATTGTGTTGCCAGATCGGCGTGTTGTTTATTTTTAGTGCTGCCATAACATCCCCTCTTTTTTATGACGTTAGTATGTTTCGTAGTCTTCTAAATGTTTTGGTTTTCTTGCTTGACGTCTTGGTCTATGTTGTTCATCTTGTTGACTTGGCCTCTGTTGTTCATATTGCTTTCTATTTGATTGCTCTGATCTTGCATATTGTTTTTCTTTGTCTACAGGTTCCTCTATTCGTTCATCCCTCTTTAGTTCTTCATCTCGTTCTGGATCTGTTGCCGCAGTTATGTTGTGTTCTGTTGATTCGTTTCTTTTCATTACATGTAGACTGTTTCGTTTTTAATGTTTCTCTTTACTGCTGACTATAAATGTTCTATTTGTATCTTTTTGTAGTAAGTTGCCTTGAATCCAGTTTTCATTTGGATTCACTTTTATATATACATTATCTCCTTCCTTTAGATTGTTTTCCCTTCTCGTGCCTTTATCATAATATTGCTTTGTATATCTTTTCTGCTGTTGTATACGTTCTGACACATCTCTTATCACTTCTTGTTCTGTATCGTTGTTTGGTATGTGACATTTCAGCCATTTGCAAAACATCCGTTTTGCTAGACTTGATCCAATCTTGTTAGGCACGTTTCTCCATATTAATAGTGCTTTATAGAAATCAGTGTTCGATTCTATAGCTTTTTTTATCAACTGTTTTGCTATTTTTACTACTGCTTCACTTTTACCATTTGCTTGTTGATGGTATGGGCTCGAAGTACGATGTTCAAATTCCCACTCTTCTGCGAATTTTTTGAATTCTGTATTAACAAAATTTGTACCATTGTCTGTTATAACTACTACTGGTATGCCGTATCTGCTGAAGTTTTTTCTACATAGATATATTGTAATTTTTGTTGATAAATCTTTCAATTCATCAATCTCGAAAAAATCCGAATAATGGTCTACAGTTATCAAAAAATATTTTCTCTGATTGTTAATGTTCATCTCGAATACATCCATCGATATTATTTCAAATGGTGATGTGGGAGTATCTGTTATTATCATTTGTGCCTTTTCGTTTTCAACATTTACTTTTACACTTTTGCAAATTTTTATAAGCTCCATCTCCTGACATATTTGAGCTGATAGTAATGGACAGTGTTCAGTTTCGACCACATAAAATATTAATTTGTGTTTTCTATTTCTGTTTTTTAGTGTTAGTTGAACTGTGCCCGTTGGCATTATACGCGCTCCGTCAGGGGTTTTTAATGTTGTTTTAGTGCTTCTCATAACAGGGTCTGGAAATATTTCTAATAAATCTTTTTTCCCAATTATGTTGCACGTCGCACCTGTATCCAGTTGACATCTTATTTTGCAACTGTTGTTGTTGTTGTTCTATATGATTAAATCTATAAAAATACCTGTTGATGAATCAGCTTCTACTGTATGCAGAACATACTCTTTAGATCGCTCATTACTCTTGTAGTGTGAAATTATTATTTATTCAAAAATATATAAAACTACTAAAACTTTTAGGTTCAATTCTTCAATGTTTTTATTTACTTCACAAACATAAAACAATTACTTTCTTATATTAATTATTATTTATTGAAGCATCCACTCAGTATGCTTTGCAAAGATTGAATGAATACTTATGCTCCGCTTCATAAGCTTAGAGCTAAACTTAACATACAATAATAGCTTACGCTAGCACTTATTATGTATCTAAGGGAATGGTAAAGCATGCATACATAAAATCTTATCGCACATAGCGTGTTTTTAAATAACATGAAAGCATTGCTGCTTCATGTGTGCTTAAGCAATAGGAATGTGCTGGCCAGGCATAATTCATGTAGCTGTGCGTTACAAAGTAAATTATATAGTCTTTTTAGACTATTTAGCAACAAAGTATATTTATTGAAGTTGCTTTATTTATGTAAATGTATGCATACTACACTCTGGCTTCTCTCATTTTTTGTTATCGTTGTTACTTCTTTAACATGTCTTGTTTTGCTTTGTGTCATTTTGTCGTCACTTTGGTTTTTGTTTTTAGACATACAGACTCTGGCATAATGTCTCTTTTTATTGCATTTCCTGCATACTTCATTTCTTGCTTTGCATTGTTCGTATTATCGTGATAATTGTATCCACAAAACTTACACAATCTCTTTTGGGTATTACTGTCGTGATGCTTCTTGCGTTTGTCAATTTTATTGACTTCGAATGGTAATGATTCAATTCCGCGAAGTTGTTTTTCTGTTACTTCTTTTGATCTGCAGATATCGATAGCTTTATTTAGCGTTATGTTTTCGTCTAGCCACAGTCTTTCACGTAAATTTTGATCTTTTATTGAACATATGATTTTATCTAACATTAAATCATTCTCAAGCTGACCATATTGTGCATTTTTAGTGAGACCGCGCAATTTGTTAAAGTATTCATCGTATGTTTCGTGTTGTTCTTGTTTTGCCATGTTAAACATCGCTCTGATGTAACGTTTGTTGACTGTTGGTGTTAAATTCCGTTCGATTGCATCCAATAATTCGTTTACTGTTGCTTTTTCTTTTTCTAATATTGGCATGTTGATGTAGCGTTGAAACACATCTTGTCCTACAGCTGTTAATAGAATAGCTTTTTTTGTTTCCTCATTTTGAGAATCAATTCCTGATGCTGTTAAGTAATTTTGCCATTGTTGCTTGAAATTCTTGCAATTCTCGCTTATATCGCCTGATTTTATGTTTAGTGGGCCTGGAAGCGGAATCTGCTGTAATATTTGTATTTGTGGAACGTGCTGTTGATTTTTACGCGTTAGTTCGTTTTTCAGCTGTCTTACTTGTTCTTGTAAGTCTGCAAGCTCCGCCATTTTTGTTAAATTTCAATTTAGGCTATTACACCTGACACCATGTTATATTACTCAATAATAGTTGTTATATTACTCAATAATAGTTGTTATATTACTCAAAAATAGTTGTGAATAGTTTGTTGTTTTTAAAGTAAATTGTTACAATCGTTTGCTAAGTCTTACTCCCTCTATGTATATGCACGCTCGATCATCTGCAGTTATTGTGTTGCCAGATCGGCGTGTTGTTTATTTTTAGTGCTGCCATAACACATATTAAACTTATTCGACAATTTTAAGTTTAAATACAATATAACATTAGTCGACAAATACAAACCTTTCTTGTATTTGCGGATGGTCAAATTAAAGCATTTCTCAACTATTTTGCAACACTAAATCCAAAAACGATTAAACAGTACACGCTAAGATTGTCTAATGGGTTCTTATTCCGTAAGAATAAGATCATAAGTATTAGGTTGTAGTGGTTTGTTATGTTGGGTTTTATTTCGAATTTAACACTCCGTATTGGTAATGGATAAGTTTATTTATTACTTATAATTATTTATTATAAAATATTCTTAAAGTTAAGATTTGTGTTTTTACGTTTTATTCACGTGCTGCTTTGTCTTTTTCCAAACTACTACTGGCGGGAACTGCGGATATTGGCACAATTGTTGTGCCTTGTTGACAGTTCTTTTATTTTTATTTTTTGGTGCTGCCACAGTACTCCCCCCTAAGTGATGGAGTCACTGAATTTGGTTGGAAAGCGAACGTTGCGTCCTGATTTTATCAGGTTAGCTGTTGTATTTGGTCGCACAGACTGGTCGCCATTAACGTTGTTTGGAGTGTGGTATACCATTGATTTGTTGTGGATGTCAATGTCTGTATCGAGACATATGAAAGCAGCTTTAAGACGATCTATGCTAACTGTTTGTTCTTTGTTTTCGATCAGTATTCTAAACGTCTTGTCATTTCGCTCTAGCATTTGGTAAAGACCATCGTAAGGTTGCGTCAATAGTGGTTTTACCTTGTCATTTCGTATAAATACATGCGTGGCTGAGCTTAGAGCCGGTTGGATGTGGTAGCCTCGGTCTATATGATGCGATACCAACGTTGCCTTGACGCTCTGCATTTGTTCTCTTAGCTTGGTTATGAAATCGTGTTGATTTATATTTCTGTGGCTAGGGTTGCTTACTATTTCGCCCGGTAAACGTAGAGTTTGGCCATATAGCATTTCAGCAGCAGAAGCTCCAATGTCTGGTTTAAAAGTCGTGCGTAGACCTAACAATACTATTGGTAAAACTTCTGTCCAAGAAGTTGTTTGGTGGCACATTAAGGCTGCTTTTAATGTGCGGTGAAATCGTTCCACCATTCCGTTACTTTGAGGATGGTAACTCGTAGTTCGTAAGTGTTTGCAACCGATAACTTCAGCTAGTTGGTTGAACAATGAAGATTCAAATTGTCTTCCTTGGTCTGTTGTGATACGTAAGGGTACGCCAAAACGTGCGATCCATTGAGTAATCAGTGCGTTTGCGATGGTTTCCGCTGTTTGATCAGGGATCGGAATTGCTTCTGGCCATCGGCTGAAACGGTCGATGATGGTTAATATATATGTGCAGTTGTTTGATGGTGGTAGCGGGCCGACGATATCTATGTTTATATGTTCGAATCTGTGTTCAGCGAGTTCATATTGACAAATAGGTGAACGGTTGTGACGTTGCACTTTAGAACGTTGGCATGGGATACATTGTCGGGTCCAGTTTCTGATATCAGCATTTATAGAAGGCCAGAAAAATTTTTCAGCTATCATTTTTGTTGTGCCCCGAATGCTGGGATGAGACAACCCATGCGTAGCTTTAAAGATATGTAGCCGGTATTTCTGCGGAATGTAAGGACGAATTCGCCCAGTTGAAACTTCGCAATAAATTTTATCTGATATTGTTGGTAAAGATAAAAGTTTGATTTCGATGGAATTGTTGTTTTTGATATCTTGTAGTTGTGGGCAACATCGTTGTAATCCAATTATACAATCGTAGTCGATTTTTGGGATGCTAATACTATCTATCCGCGAGAGAAAATCTGCTGGGATGTTGTCTTTTCCGCTGACATGAACGATATTCGTTGTAAATTGACCTATATAATCAAGCTGACGGACTTGACGTGGTGAAGCCTTGTCGGACTTTTGCTGGAATGCGAACGTGAGTGGCTTGTGGTCAGTTATTAATACGAATTCACGACCTTCTAACATATGTCGAAAATGTTTTATGCCCTGATATGCGGCTAACAACTCACGATCGTATGTGCTGTATCGTTTTTGTGTATCTGTTAATCGTTTAGAGAAAAAACCGAGTGGTTGGAACGTGCTGTCTGTCACTTGATGAAGAACTGCGCCGAGAGCTTTATCCGAGGCGTCTACTTGTAATGCAAGCGTAGCAGTTTTTGACGGATGAACAAGTAGTGTCGAGTTTGTTAGTTCATCTTTACATTTTTGGAAGATTGTTTTGTTCACTTCGGTCCAGCATAACGGTGTGTTGTCGTTCTTCTTGTTTCCTTTTATCATTTGTTGAAGTGCAGTTTGAGAATCTACAGCGTTTGGTACGAACCTGCGATAAAAGTTAAGTAATGCTAGAAATCTTCTTAATTCTTTTGTTTTTGTTGGAAGCGGGTACTCGCTGATGCTCTTCACTCGATCTGGTAGAGGTTGAATGCCCTTTTCACTGATGAGATAACCAAGAAATTTTACTGTGTTTTGAGCAAAAACGCATTTTGATACGTTTATTATTAAACCATGTTTTCTGAATCGTTCGAATACTTGTTGCAAGTGTTGCCTGTGCTCTTCCTCGTTTGCTGATGCAATAATGACGTCGTCAATATAGGCAAAGGCAAATTCGAGATCTCGTAATACTTCGTGAATGAAGCGTTGAAATGTTTGACCTGCATTGCAAAGTCCGAATGTCATGTTAGTAAATTCAAATAATCCAAATGGAGTTATGATCGCCGTTTTTGGAATATCCCCCGGTTCAACTGGTATCTGGTGATATGCCTTAATCAGGTCGATGGTTGAAAAAACTTTTTGGTTATATAGCATGTGTGCAAAATCATGTATGTGAGGAACTGGGTAACGATCTGGGATGGTGATTGCATTTAAGCGACGGTAATCTCCGCAAGGTCTCCAACTACCGTCTGGTTTTTTTACCATATGTAAGGGGCTAGCCCAATTGCTGCTTGATGGACGGCATATTCCGGCTGTGACTAAGTTTTGGAATTCTTCTTTTGCTGCTGCTAGCTTGTCTGGAGGTAACCTACGTGGTCTCTCACATATTGGTGGACCTTTT
>NC_051847.1:121496034-121501854 GCF_002237135.1 Teleopsis dalmanni
ATTAAATATAAATACAATAAACTAATAAGATACTTTTATACATTTTTTAGTATTTTGCTAAGGCAACATCTTTAAGTTATGAAATTATTATAATATCTCAGAGCGTTTGTTGGGATAGTTAATATCCGAATATCTATATTTTATATATATTATATTTACTAAATTGTTAATAAATCAGAACTAAACTATTAAAGTAATCAGTTTAATAAAAGCGTCTCTTACAAATTGTTGATAGTTAAATGGCATTTCTTCAAATAATTAAACTTTTTCATGGCTCATTATTGGATTTAATAGGCGTGACAAAGACTTTCCTCTGCTGTGTGTCTTCAGTTTCTATGATCAGTGCTGAGCACCATAATTGAAAATCGTGAAAATCTTGAAATGTAGCACAAATAGCACTTGGAGTTTGTATCTTAATTACTTTTCGAGTCAAGCATATCTTTTAATTAAGTATGAAATCTACAACTACGTGTGACTTAGGTTAATGACATTTCATTGCCAGTTTTTTCAAGCAATCTTTTTGTAATGTTTCCAGTTAGTTGTCTCCGAACCAGTTGCGAGATGCAGTTTTGCACAGACAAAAGCCGGTAACTCCTAAAGACTTTATGACTTTTTGATTTGTTTACATTTTTTTTATTTTCAGTTATTTTCGCTTAACATTTTATAAGCATCTATCTATTTTGTTTTTCAACAATTTTTGCAAATTCCAACTATTAAGTGCTGCCTACATATACCATAAGTCATATGGGCCCAAGTGGGCTTTCAATATTTTTATGTGTTTTCAGACTGAATGCTTTTTTGGAAATTTATGAAAATATTTTAAGTGCTGCAATTTTCTTGAATGTTGAAAAAGATTTATGGCTCGAAGTCTGAAATTTGAAAAGTAAAAATAAAGCATAAACCTCGAGTAAAGCAATTTTATGTTGCACTTATGTTTCATTTTTTTTTTATTTAAAATAAATGCATTATTAGCTGCCTACAAATTTGCTTAAAATAGAGCCAATGCTAGGTTAGACAAAGTCGTTGACTTCTTATTTTCTATTTTTGTATAATTTTGGTAATTATTTTTAGCTTATTTACTTTAGTTTTGGGTGGTATACATTACGATATTTTATTAGAATATTGTGTATCAATGTACTATACAGAGAGGTTGCTTAATCAATCCTTTGAAAGCGTTCTGAAGTATTTAATAAACAATTAAATTTAAAATTAGTGTAACGTTGTACATCATAATAATTTTAATATGGACTTCCTTCCATATCAGTATTTCTTTATCAATTTCTCTATGCATGCTTATATCCAATTAAATTAATAACTGGATTGTACTGAAACCAGTCATGGGTCATGTGCATTGCAATTAAACTAATTGTTTCAAAATTGAAAAAAGAAAAAAATATATTAAAGATTAAAGTTTAAATATTATAACTAAAATAATATTAAATTTTATTTTAATGCTAAAAATATGTATGTTTGATTAAAAATTTCTATTAAGTAAATTCTTGGGTTGCCCATAGAATTGTTTCAGATACTGCTAAATATCCATCATAAGTGGTTTTCGAGAAGATTTTTAAACTCAGTCAAATTTATATAGTGGACTTGCATATGAACATACAAATCCAACGTAGTTTGCATTATTCAAGATTAGAGTTTTTTCAATTTTTGTTTATTGATAGACAACCATTGCATTAGTTATGTCAATAAAATTACTACAGTTATTTAAATGAACCAAATAAATTATTTTATAATTATAATTATTGTATAATTTAAAAGCTGAAAAACCCAGCAGGAGAGAGTATCGATACATCATCGATACTTTAGAATCAATCGTCGATGCCACTACGATATCAAGTAAATGCATTTTTGTGGCATGTCATATGAAAACCATAGATTCTTTCTTGATACCTAGTCATACTCATTGTGGTGGCGGGTTTTTGATATAAAAGAAGGTGTGGGTAATCAATACAATTGTTTGGTAAAATCAATATCGTCAATATTATATCAATATCAATATCAATATGTCAATATCAATATCGAAAGGGAATCGTTATCGCTGCCACAAAACATCTAAAAGCCTCAACAAAGATTCAACAAATGCAAATAAAAGTCATTTATATTTTATTATTATAATTTTTTTAAAAATAATAAATTAATTAATATTATATATTATATAAAAAAGGAGTATAAAGAATTTATATGTTAAAAAACACAGACAAACTGTTTACAAAACATTGAGATGAAGTTCCTCAAATCCGACTAAATCATCAATAAAGCATCGATGTCATTGTGATTCTTTTGGCATCGATGTCACAATAAACTGCTAAGTACATAGTTACTGTTCATAATTTCGTATGAAATGTGGAAATGTTAAGTAAATGAGTTAAGTTTTTGCCAGGTTATAAGATTAAAATTGTTGTAATATCGTCGGTATAACCTAAACTAACCTAACCTAGAAGATTAGAAACTTCTTATAGAATATATTATATCATCTTTAGATTGTTATGTAAATTTAGCAAGTTCAGCCTTCGTATATTTTTATTATTAAGTTACTTTATATCTTACTTATAATAATTTAATGGTAACGTCCTGAGAAGTCTATATACCTCGAACTGCACCAAATGATAGCTATACAATTCATATATTATTCGGTCGGTTTATATCTTTTGGCTTTAAATGTTTAGTTGATATATATGTACCAAACTTGAAAATAAAAAACAATTTGATGTTTTAATCTTAACAGAACTGTAGTATTGTTTGGTTGATTGTGTAATTAAAATTTATATAAAATATTTATTTTCAGATGAAAAACACTCAAAACATTTTTAGCATTTTAATACACTGATCTTCAAGACAGTATATGTTAGAGTTCATCAATGCCACTACTTTCAGATAAAACTTCAAATTAAAGTCTAAAATAAGCTTATTCGTATTGTGGTTGAATATTTTATTCGTTGAAAGGGCAGTTTTTTATCGACATTAGACGTTACCAACTTCTAGTCAAAAGGTGAGAAGTGAGGCTTAGCCATTTTTATCATCGGACCTATTAATATATATATATAATCATTTTTTCTGTATAATTGCGTTATACTTGTCTTGCCGCAATAGCACTGTTACGTGAACATTATATCCATTAAGATAGAATGTCACTTTGGAAAAATTGGTAAATAAAATTGGGTCAACCATATCTTCAGAATTATTTCATTAACCAAAAAGTCTGGTCATATCATTCTGTACATTGTCTAAAACTAAAAATGTTTTAACTATACATATATAAGTTTCATATATTAATTATTAATTCGATTCATTGATTTAATTTTACCATTACATTTGTTATAATAAAGTTTAATTGAGTAAAAGTGCGTGGTTTCTCAAATGCAGACGTTTTAATTAATAAAAGATTAGTTTGGACTCGGCAGTTGATCAAAAGATTAAAGTTATGCGTATATGTAAATATCTAATTTTTGACTTTGCCGAAGCTTAGATACTCCTTACCACTTAATTTCATGTCCACATTGTGGTGTAATTATTATTTACAAATATATAATATAATGTAATATACAACAATATATATACATACAGTGTTGTGCATAACAAAAGCAACCAAAATTTGCCCATCAAATAAATAAGTTTTTTGTCTACTTTTTACTTTTTATTCAAAAATCTAAATACACAGTTTTATTTGTTATTGTATTAGCTATTATAAAAAAACAACAAAATCTACAATTCTTCATAACGGGTTAAATAATTCACAAAAATAATGAGATATTGCGAAATGCGGCTGTGCAGAACAATAGCAACTTTATTTATTATATTAAATTTTTGTATTATTTTTCTAAATTTTGTATAAAGCCCTTTGCTTTTTATTACTTGGGCACTTCTACGGGTCATAGGTGATATTAAATTGTTAATAAAACTATTTGGAATTTCATACCATTCATATTTCATGACCTCAAACATTTGGAAACTTTTCGACCCCCAAAGCGACGTTTGAGAATACCAAAATGTTCTCAATTGAATTAATATCAGGTGTTTGGGCTGGCTAATCTAAAATTGGAATTCCATTTTTCAAAATCCATTCTCTTATCAGCTTTAAGGTGTGTTTTGGGTCGTTATCGTACTGATATACCCGTTGGAGTGACATTTCTCATCAACCATGGGGTACCATATGGCTTTCTAAAATTTTTTCGTACACATGTTGGGCTATTATTTGATGAATTTCATGAAAAGGTCCAAGTCTAAATCCTGAGAAGCACGCCCAAATCATTACTGACCCATCCCCATGCTTCACCGTCGCATGCCAGTTACGCGGATATAAACGTTTTTTTTTTCGCGACGTACTGTGCGCATCCTATCAGATTTAGAGATATTTAATTTCGATTTATTGCTGAGAAAAACTGTTTTCCATTTAACAAGTATTCAATTTTAGTGATATCGTTCAAAATTAATATTAATATTATTTCATATTAATATTAATTAGAGCAAAACAAAAAATCTAGTTCTTTTGCAAATGCTATTTAGTTAACCTTGGTTTTTTGACTGGTCTGTAACTTTTGAAACCTGCTTCAAGAGTACGCCTGCGTACAATATTTGAGTCCACATATAGTTTAAGCTCATCTACGATCTTTTTCGACGAAATGAATGCTTTTTTTTTTGTAATTCATATGATGTTTCGATCAATTCTATGAGTAGTCTTACAAGGGGCTTCACCCAAATTAACCGTTTTAACGGTATTTTGTCAAATCACATTTTTTTATAAGCTGCGAAACAATAAACTAATTAATTTTAAATATTTTGGCTATTTCATTTGAGCACTGCCATTTAAATATTTTTCAATTCTTGCCTCTTTAAACTTTAAAGTCTACGTGTCACGAGCCATGATAAAAACGTACTTCCATTACCTGATTTAATATTGAACTATTCTGTGTTTATGTTCTAATTTGCTTAAAAACATAAATCACAGCATAAAAATGCAAAAAATCAAAAAAATATCTTGCTAGAATGCACTTTGGTCATAGATCTATCATTGATCTTGTCTCAGTTGCTATTGTTCTGCACAGCCGCATTTCGCAATATCTCATTATTTTTGTGAATTATTTAACCCGTTATGAAGAATTGTAGATTTTGTTGTTTTTTTATAATAGCTAATACAATAACAAATAAAACTGTGTATTTAAGTTTTTGAATGAAAAGTAAAAAGTAGACAAAAAACTTATTTATTTGATGGGCAAATTTTGGTTGCTTTTGTTATGCACAACACTGTATATATAGTATAATTTATAATAACATAAGCCCTGTTATAAATTCTTTGTTCACTCTTATATTTCATTACGAACTAACTAAACTAAAGTTTATCTTAGAATAAGATGTATCTGAAGTATCTATAAAGCCTATACTAAAAAAAAATTTTCTAACAAAAATCTGTGCCAGAGTCAGGAGTATACATGGCAGCTATATCTAAGTTCTTTTACAATTAAATTTATTTTCTCTATTACAGAGAATGGTAATCGTCTTATTGCGTCTTATTGTTCTAGTGCATGCAATAACCGAAAGCCCTTATAGATAGATGATAGAATCAGTTTGTAGAGTGTCGGATCTTGTATAACTCATAATCGTTCCTACTGATGTTTACAAGCCGAAACTCACTTTTTCGATTGTTGTTTTGTTTTTCGGTTATAGTCGTAAAATTATAACTTTTGCTTATACACATATATGAAGTTCTGAAGTATCTCTTTTAATCATATCAGAACATTTGCAAACAAATGTTAAAGGTGATTGAAAGAGATCGAAGTTTGATTTATGATTTCGTGCATTTCATCATACCTT
>NC_051847.1:121501954-121511212 GCF_002237135.1 Teleopsis dalmanni
TTAAAATATCGAAAAATATACAGCGCGCGAATTTTAAATGAGAATTTCCGAAAACTTTTCGGTCTTAATGTACTTTTAAAGGAATATTAACGTATATCTTGTAAAGAGTTCTTAATGTGAGAAGAGAATAAAAATTTCTACCCCAGTATTCTGTTTTTAGCTCAGACAGTTTCTTTCCAAACATAGACGCCAGTTGTAACATTAAACTAAATGGTTTTGCTTGTTGATATATTGTTGCAGATCTAATTTCTTTACAAGTAATCTACCAGCAATCATATATAGCGTTATTTTTTTGAGTTTATTCAACTATTGATCTGAAACAAAGTTATTCACCAACTGAATCCACAATAAGGCTCTAGTCTCTATAAGTGTATGGTTAAACTGAATCGTACCAGTTTTAGTATAAATTTTTCTAATTTTAACCAATAATAAGGGCATTAATTGTACATATTAATGTAGATAAAGTGTTATAAAGCACATGAGTAAGAAAATATTCTTAGTTACTGCTTTGTAGCTATTTTTAATATATAATTTGAATTCATGTTTATAACTATGTGGATTCAATACAGACTAATTACTATAGCGATTATTAATCATACATAACATATATTATAAAATTTGTCTATTGTTCTAAACATAGACATGAAGTTAACCTCTTCTTCTTACTGAAATAACTATAACTACAAAATATACACTATTTGAGCATCAGTTTATTTTTATCTCAATTAAACAAAAATAAACATATTTTTAAAATTTATGATAATTTTTTGATTAATTATTTATATTCTTTTTAATTTTATTCGAAAAACTATTTAGGTATCTGTACGACACGTCAGAAACTATTAAACTAGCTTGTCTCAAACAGCGTCATTGTTTTTTTCTTAATTTTGTAAAATGTTTAAAAATACTGTGAAATATTCTAAAATTATCAACAATAATTAAGCACTGAATATTATTCAGTAAATTTTAAAAATATCGTATATAAATTATGAAATAATATATATAACACATGTAAATTAATTAGTTGTAGATGAGAGATTCTACATTTTTAATTATTACTATAATTTTATTTATATTTATAAGGTTGTATTATAATTTTATATTAGTTATAAAATAATGGTACGGTGGTATTCGTTGTAATTATATTTAATTTAAAACAATTAAACAAAGGAAAAATTAAATAATTTTTTAATTAAATTAATGTTAAAACAGATATTATTTATAATGATCTAATTATCTGCTTTAAACAACTGCTGTAAAAATATATATGACAAATCAGATTTGGTTATTCAACTATATTTATTGTTGTGCTAAACCATATTTTAAGATGAATACTACTGGAAATTTTGATAAGGATTTAAAAATAAAACCACATTTCGAATATATATTCCACATAAGTTATACCTATAATATTCAAGCATCCGCAATGTGTATTTCAAATCTAGTGATGTTTTTTAAAATTGGATAGGTTACAAATCTTATGCTAGATGATAGATGAAAGAAACATGAAGAACTGTTAGAACTCTCTACAAAAGTTATAGAGAGAACTCTATTAAAAAGTTGTCAAATTTTTTCATATGTACATATACAATATAGGACAGGTATTACTCTATGCATTGTAGTTATTGGTAGTAATATAGTAGTTACAATCATGCTAAGTTTTTATGAATGAGGCATTCTTAAATGTTAAATGAAATATGTAACTTTACACCAATATACAACCATAAAGTTGCCAGCTGAAGCTCTTCGATTAGACTGCTTATGAATTATTAATACTTATTTAACTGATTCGACGTGAAATGTTTTCTTGGTCCCTAAAATGAAAACAATCATATGATAGGAAAGAGAGTACATTTTCAATATTTACCAAAGACATGCAAATTTGATAGCAAGTCAATCACTTTTCAGCACACAAGTTCTGAGTACAAATTTCACTAAGGTCTGGTTTAAAAAATGCTACTATAGATAAACCTAAACTATTTAGATTATAATATAACTTTTTCTATTGAATATTTTTCCCGATATTGCTTTTAAAAGTTGTTTTTTTAAGTAATATACACCTCCAAATTATCAAAAAAATCTGAAGACAACCTCACGGTAGAACTGATTGTATTCAAATAATACTTTAGCAGTTCAATGATTTCTAAATTCCTTAAAAGAACATTTTTGGCGAGCTTCTTGAAAATGTCTATAACACGTATTTGTATTATCCAAATTAATCGCAATATTAATTATACAATAATAAATTAAAAGAAAATTGATTGTAGACTCGTTATATGAGTAAATGGAGTCCCTGAAAAGTAAATTAATTATGATACCTTTTTTTTGTTTAAATGAACATTAGTGGACTCTGCCGAACCGGAAAATCACTATTTCGTTATAATGAAATGGACAATGTCTTGATTGATTTAACTGCGGATAGCAGACAAATACTTAAGAAATACTTAAGTTGTGGTAGAGTGGAACTACGTTAAGATGAATATATATTAGAGTAGATATACGGTTTCTATAGTGGACTTTACAGTAAGAGGGCAGTTGATCAATATTTTTTTCTAATTTCTCTGCACCACCGCTAGGAAAGAAATTGTTGAATATAGCACATAACCGGGTGCAGTAATATAAACTAATTTACTCTTGAAATAGGATACAGCCTTAGCCTTAGTGCTGTTGTGGCGATGTTAAGATAAAATTGTGTTAATTTGTGATTAATTGATTTACTTAAATAAAATGATCTACATTCTAAAATTATTCGTTTACAACATTTTATGTTATTGTCATGAAGCACTACGATTGTACTTTTATCGTTCACAATGAATGCGAACCAAGTAGGGTTTCTTCATAGTAGGATAACACAATCATCAACAATAAATTTATTTGGTAACATAGTAAAATTATATCAGCCGACAAATATTTTCACTAGACCTGTTAGTGCTCAAGTGTTTTATGGAAATATATAGGCAAAATAAAATATATTAAAATATATATAATGCAGCTACCAATTACATTCGTTGGATAAATATATATTTAGAATAGTGAACTGGAGCCTCTAGAGTTGGTTCCGCTAGCATGCTATTCTTCATTATTTTGTGATTTGAACTCACATAGACTTTTAACTGGCTACATAGGAGATGTTCATGACTTCCTACAAATCAATTGATTAGCCCATAGTCCCTTTGAAACCGATACTATATATAACAAATTTTGAAAATCTTTATTAACTACAGAACTTCTACTACCATTGCATAAAATCTAACCTTAATATATTGTAATGATAGTTAATATTGATAGTGTGCTGTGCTCAAGTGTTTGATGGAAATATATTTATAACATTCTGAGAAAAATTTTACGATATAATATCATTTAAAACTACATGTTTTAAGCATTTACATTAAAAATAATAGGAAATCACTAATTAAACGATAAAAGTAATGCCCCGCCCTACTGCAACTTACTTACTAAAAATGACATTAAGCCCAAGTTTTAAATTTAATTCACTTTAATTAATATAAAAATTCATCGGAATTGTTGTTGATAAGCAAAATGATTTTTTTCCATGCTTTGTTGATAAGATTTTTTAATGTGTTCTTCGATTTAATATTTGATCTGTTATAAATCTGTTATAAATAAATAAAAATAATTTTATAATGTTGATTTTGCAATTCTAAAGGTGTTCTAATTACGTGTACCAATCAGAGTAAGACGCGACTCAATAACACCTTCACCAAAAATATCACTTACCAATTAGGCCCCAACTGCAATCTGATATCTGCTATTTATATACATATTTCTTGTCATTTTAGTATATATATTTTTTTCTTTTTTGCTAAAAAAAAATTTTGTAAGATAATGCATTTGTCAGAAGACAACAATTGCTTTATCTGTAAAACTTTTTATTTTTAATAAAAATAAAATTGGTATTTATAAATAAACTTAAGAAAATGTATGAGTTTCATGCATAATAAAAATACGCCTTCTAATGCGTACAAAATGTATCTTATTTCATATGCTGATTATTTTAATCTTCTATTACTAAGAATTGTGCGTTGCTAAGTTCACTTGGAAAACACTTGCCAATTTATGTGAATAAACCCAGCAGAATAATTTTTTTATAATGACTGATAAGCTTGAACTTTGCCCAAATGTACATTTCTAGACTAGGTTAGGTTAGGTTAGGTTACTGGGGCCGTCCGAAGACACACTTAGACCATGAGGTCCATTGTGATACCCTAAGAATTTGACACCTGTCCCTATAACCACTTGGTATTGGCTACAAAGCCATTGACACGAGCTATGGAAATAGAATCTAGCTCTCTTAATGAATAGAAAAAGTGCGACCCTAAGTAGGATAGTCTATGTCTTGCGAAGGCAGGACACTGTAGCAGAAGGTGTGTTGGTGATTCCTCTTCATCATCCTCCATGCAATGTCTACAATGTAAGGAGGTCCTGATGTTGAGTCTCACGGCATGTCCTCCCAACGGGCAGTGTCCCGTAATAATTCCCACTATCCTGGATAAATTTGCTCGGGATAGATTGATTAATTCCCCCGATTTTTTCTTACTTATTTTTGGCCAAAATTCCTTGGTTTTTATGCAGTTGGTTACTGTTGACCATCTTCTTTCAAACATTTGGTATGTCCATAATTTTATTCGGTGCCGACAAGAAGCAACTGGTATACCCACACTTTCTTTTTCCAGAAGAATTTGTGCTGTCGTACCATGTCTTGCTAATTCATCTGCTATACAGTTGCCTTGGATGTCCCTATGTCCAGGGACCCAAATAATTCGTATCCGAAAATATTCAGCCATCACCATAAGTGATGTAAGACAATTCAGTACTAATCTCGAGTTGAAGGTCGACGAGTTTAAGGATTTTATAGCTGCCTGGCTGTCAGTAAATATGTTTATAAATTTAACGGAGGAGACATTGTGTTTCAGCCAATCTGAAACTTCCAATATAGCAGATACTTCAGCTTGAAAAACGCTGCAGTGATCCGGTAGCCTGAAACTCATACTGAAATCTAGTTCAGGGCAGTATACTCCTCCTCCTACTTGTCCATCTAACTTTGAGCCGTCTGTAAAGAAGTTAAGGCGATTATCACTCTTTACAGAGTAGTTTTCCCATGTCTCCCTAGAAGGAATAAATAATTCAAGATTTCTGTCCACAATTGTAATTGTAGTACAGTAGTCTGTTATATCCGGAATGAAATCAATTTCTCTGAGGATGGAATCTTGCATCCATCCACAACTGCTTCCAATTCCTAGTTCTCTTATACGTAAAGCTGCCCCAGCTACCTCGCCTTTCGCCGCAATGTCGATAGGTAAGATATTGAAGATAACATTCAGGGCAAGTGACGGTGTTGATTTTAACGCTCCGCTTAATGTCATCAGTGCAGTCCTTTGAACCTTTTCCAATTTCTTGCATAGTGTTGACCTATTCAGAGTATTTCTCCAAAATAACACTCCATACAAGAGAATTGGTTTTACCACCACATTATATATCCATAAAATGGACTTCGGTGAGAGTCCCCATCTTTTGCCTACAGCGCCTCTACAACAGTAAAAGGCAACCATAGCTTTTTGGGTACGTGCAACAACATTTGGTCCCCAATTCAGTTTTCTGTCAATTATAAGACCTAAATATTTGGCTTCAGAGTTAGAGTTTGACCTCCTAGGATAGGTAGTGTGAATTCCGGAATTTTATATTTCCTAGAAAAGAGCACTAGTTCTGTTTTGGTTGGATTTATTGATAATCCGCTACAATGGGCCCATTGGGATACTTTATTTAGATTACCCTGCATTACCTCACTAATTGTACTCAGAAATTTTCCCCTTGCAATCAAGGAAAGATCATCCGCGTACGCGACCACCTGACAACCTGCGCTATCTAGATCAACAAGAAGATCATTAACTGCAGTTAGCCATAAGAGGGGGGAAAGTACTCCTCCTTGTGGAGTCCCCCTATTAACCTTCTTAGTTACTAGCGTTCCCCCCACTGCGCTACGATTGTCCTATCAACCAGCAGTTGGGTAATGACTTCGATTACTCTATTGTCAATTCCTAGTTTTCTTAATGAGTTGACGATTACTTGTGGAAGGAAGTTTCATGCATAATAAAAATACGCCTTCTAATGCGTACAAAATGTATCTTATTTCATATGCTGATTATTTTAATCTTCTATTACTAAGAATTGTGCGTTGCTAAGTTCACTTGGAAAACACTTGCCAATTTATATGAATAAACCCAGCAGAATAATTTTTTTATAATGACTGATAAGCTTGAACTTTGCCCAAATGTACATTTCTAGACTATCTGATTAACAAATTTTATTATAGACTATTGTTCAACTTTTTATAATGATATTATCAATTCTATGACGTTTTATTGTTGAAGTTTACTTATTTACAAAAAAGTGTGTTTTTATGGGTTCAATAGCATTTATGAAAACGAGGTTTGTGTTTAAGAAATTGTAATTTATTTTTTAAAGTAAATATAAGTTTCAGCTAGACTTATTTTCTATTTAAAAAATTGGTAGCTACAATAATGAACGATCTAATATTGAGTAGTGCTAGATGAATACAAGGTCTAGCTAGAAAGAACAATAATTCGAAAATATTAAAATTTAAACTCTAAATTTACGAAGTGGTAACAATCGAGAAACATTGTTACTGGTATGACATATTAATTAACCGTTTAATGAAGACTCTATTATAATTCCTCCATTTGCATGTGAGAAAGTCGTTTCATTATCGGGATAGAGTTGAGGTAACAAAACATAACAAACTACTTTCATTTACGCTATCATCTCAACGTCACAAGTCTGTGTTATTCGTGACAATAAATTTCTTGTCAGATTCTACACAACCACCAAACTGTAGTCCAAGCCAAGAAAGAGGGTGAGTACTTATCATTTTGGTGATTATGATATTGTTGACGAAATACATTCTATATTTTTTTAAACATGAAAAATGTCTACTGCTCGAAAAATGTCTACTATAAAAGTTAAGATTTGTTGAGTATTTATGGTCCATTAAGAAAATCCATCACTAGAGTCTTTATTATTATATATTGATAACTACTGTTTTAATTCTTTATTTGTTAAAACCTAAGAGAAGTAAAATTGATTTATATTATTTTAAATTTATTTTTCAAACTTTACCTATCATTCAGGCGGTATCCTTGGGTAGTATCTTTAAAAGAATTAATCAATCTCTAATTAGATAAGATCGGTAGTCCAAATAGTCGATTCAATAGGCACAATGCCTGTTAAATATAATTAGTAGGATAGGATTTTCCAATTCAGTTATTTAAAATATTTTTTCATCAGTCTAGCAATGTGGAATCACATTTTGGTTTCCTTATGAATAAACTTTCCATACATTCTACTCCATTTCATTCCTTTCTAAGATAAAATACTTTTATTTCCCTTAATAGAATCTAAAATGTATTAGAAGTAAAGTGGGGTTGCAACAAATTTGAGATTACAACAAAATAAATATTACAGAGTTTTATTTTTTACTATATTCCTTTGAAAAAACCTGACAAACACCCATGCTTGAATTTGAACTTTTGTCTTATCTGTGTTTGTTTATAGACCATTCAAATTTGCAATGCATCATAAGAAGTCGTATAGAACTTTTAATTTATTACTCCTGATTATTAAAAGCCGGTTTTATCACTTCGTATGTATTGTAATCGTAAACTAAAATTAGGAATACTCTTATAATCTGTTTAGAACCTGAAAGATTTCTTTATTTATGACTTAATCAATTTAAAGAAATGGTGCAACTTCTTTTCTGAGTTGTTCGTTTTTAACATCGTTACCCTAAGTTCCAATGTATTATTTTACTTATAAAGACATTAGATTATATATTTACTGCTAAAAATTGTATGTGTATGCTGATGAGTATTACTTCCTTAAACATCAATCGGTACCTCCTACTAAGTCACTATATTGAGTTTCTATAAAGTATTATATGTAAAATAATATGATGTGATAATGCGAATTTAACATTTCTCTGTGTCCTCAATTTGCTAAAGCTATAGTGGCAAAATACCCGTACGAGTATAAAACTCAAAAATAAAAAATTAGAAATAATATATTCTTTTACTACTTCTGCCTGTAGATTTATCAAGTAACCCGCGTATAATAAATCATTGATTTTGATTTTAATTATTGATAAAGATATCGTTAGGTACTATTACGTCTGAAGTCTACACCTGAGGGGTTAAAGTACAACAGATTCATTAATTTTTTGCAAATGTATTTACAACTTTTGAACGTTAATTTCAATTTATATTTATATTGATTAAAGTTACTGCACTAAAATTATTGCAATTTATATTTACATTATATTGTATAATGGAATTCCTTACTTACTGACGGTAGTTTTTAGCTGAGTCTGATATTAAAAATTTCTCAACAAAATATATTATGACATAAATTCGAAAGATTGATTGGAATTGAATTAAGTATAAACGAATTACTACTATTTTTTGTGTTATTATATCCCTTTTACGATTTTAGCCTTTACGACTGACAACTTTTTTGAAAATAGTAAGATTACTTTTTTTTTTCAAAAAATTGTTAAATATTTTCTTTTGGAACATTTTCTAAAACTTTTTAAGAGTAAAGAGATATTTGTTTTTTAAATATCTAGCATACGAGTCATCTAGTAAACTAGTATACGATAGTGTATACGATTAATGAAATAACATTTTAAGAAATTATGAATTCATGCCAAAATTAAATAAAACTTGCAACTAGCTAATCTTGTAATATAAAAGAATTATGACATAGACATACAGTTGAGTTAAACAAAAGATATTTTGTGTTATATTGACTCAAAAGATATTTTGAGTCAAACAAAAAATAGTCTGCCTAAATAACGTAGGCAAGCGAGACATTTTTCTCAGACATCATTAAGAATTTTAGCCGCATTATCTCTGTACTACCTCAGGTTAAATCAAGAAATTACACAATGTGACTAAAAGTCAAATCTTTCAGAGAGAGAACATTGTATCTGAGCAACCTCAATGTTTGGAAGATGGTGCTAAGAACGGAGATGTTACCAATTTTAATTGCAAACTATATTTCCTTCTGTTGCAACTTTGCCTCGGGCGTTTTTTTCAATCGATTTTTGTATATAAGAATTGTATAAGAATTCTTTGTAAAATTCGTGGTCTCTCATTTGCTGATCTTGAACAAAGAACGCAATCTGTTAAACATCCTTTTATTAAAATAGTTAAAGGAAAGCCTGGC
>NC_051847.1:121511312-121518606 GCF_002237135.1 Teleopsis dalmanni
GTTTGGGGCAGTTATAGATCAACCAAAGCTTTACTACGACGTGCGATCGTTGTCCTGATAAAAATTAAAATTTTCTGCGATACTCAACTTCTCTGCACTTTGCTTTACATTCTGTTTCAGAATGTCGAGGTATCCAGATTTGTCAATTTTACTATCTATAAAATGCAATTACTTACTCCCGCACTCGACATACAACCCCAAACCATAACAGAGCCTCCTCCATGTTTTATAGTGATTTTTGTATTGTGATGATTGAATTCTGCATCTTACCATCAGATCTATTCAGATTAAATTTACTATTATCAGTGAACAAAACCTTAAAAAACTGAAAATTGACAATGAAAATGTGTTTAAGATGATTTACCACCAATTAACTTGATTCCAAAAGCTTTCTCTTTTTAGTAAATATTCCTTAACAAATTTTATTCTTTTGTTTATATTTTTAATACTTATAAACGGCTTCTTTTTGGCAATTCTTCCGTGATAATCGAATTTATGTAATGTATTGCGAATAGTATTTAAGCATATATCTTTCCCAGGGGGGGGGTTTTAATGATAATTTAAGGTCTTTTGCGGTTTTGAAAGGATTTTTCTTTATTCTTTCAATATCGAACGCTTTTCTCGATCATTTAGTATAGTGCCTTAAGCACTATACTATATAATCCTTAATATATAATCCTTACTATAAAATCCTTAAAAGGATTTTTCTTTATTCTTTCAATATCGAACGCTTTTCTCGATCATTTAGTATAGTGCCTTAAGCTGCTCTGATCTTATTGGCCAGCCTAAACTCATCATGGGACCTCTTGATAATGTCTTGAATAGTAGATTGACTTATTTCAACTAAATTGGCAATTTCTCTAACGGTTTTACTTTCAAAATTCAATTTAATTATTAATTGCCTAATTTCGATAGTAGATTGCTTTCCATTTGGTGCTATTGTAATACTATTTAATATTATTTAATTGTTAAATTTGTTGTGAGAATTATTACAGATTATTATTATTATTACATAAAAATAAAATAATTATTTATTGTTATTATTTGTAAAATAACAGCATTTTAAACATGGCTGCTTCATTTTGTCCGATTATGCGTTGAGCCCAAAAAATTGTGTTGGTTTTGTTTTTTACTTTAAATTTACAGTTATTATGAGAAATGTTTTATTTTTTTTTATAATTTAGATAAATAAGTATGTGAAGTATTAATTAAAGCAAAAAAAATCATATTTTTAGCATTTTTTTTAAAGTTTAGAACACATTTATATCGAACAAATGCTTGTCCGATTATGCGATGGAGTCACTGTACATAGCATCTTGTTGAAGAAATTCTGAAGACATTCTTTTTTCAACTCTTCAGAGTTCCATCTAGAACTAAGTTTCTATCAAAATTTAGAAATATTTGTGAAGTATAGAATAAGGATAAATTATTGTTTTATTTGTTATAATTTAAATGAACCGAATTATCTTAATTGGGCTATGAGGCAATAACATCTTTGTCAACATTTGAAGTACTAAAGTATCTTTTTATAAAAGTGTTGAGCTGTCTGTGTTAAGAGAGCAATTAAATAAATAATTTTTTTTAAAACATATATCCTTTGGATTATGTTAAAAAATGTAGTCCAAAATATAATCATTGCTAAATGTATCGAAAAAAATAAATTTCTGTAAAAACTTAATATGCAACTAAATAAGCATGAAAAATGAGGTTTCATGACATTTAGACATATACGACATATGTGGTTTCATGACGTATAATAGAGTAAAAAAGAGTTGAATAAATGTAAGATGAAGCTCTCTTTTAATTTAAAAATACATTTAAAATTCTTAATCGTCATCATCATTTTGGCATCACAGTCTGGGATGGACCACTCCTCTACAATACGCTTCTATTCTTCTCTGCATTTCGCTTTTTTTCTGTGTTGTGTTATTCTTATCGTTCGTATGTTGTCTTCTACATCTAGTAACCATCTTCGTTGCGGTCGTTCTCTTTTTCTACTCGAGACAAAGTCTCGAAAATTTTCTTAGTCATGCTTTCGTTATACATTCGTAGGGCGTGTCCATACCAGCGCAATCTTTGGGCTTTTATGTATCATGTTATAGTGCGGCCTTCTTTCAAGACACTTAATTCGTAAACCATCTTCGTTGCGGTCGTTCTCTTTTTCTACTCGAGACAAAGTCTCGAAAATTTTCTTAGTCATGCTTTCGTTACTCATTCGTAGGGCGTGTCCATACCAGCGCAATCTTTGGGCTTTTATGTATCATATTATAGTGCGGCCTTCTTTCAAGACATTTAATTCGTCGTTATACCGTATACGATATACACCGGGCCAAATCTTTTCCAGAGTATTTTTCTTTCGAATCTCAGTAGCAGGTTGTTGTCGCTGGATTTAAGAACCCATGTTTCGCAGCCGTAGGTAATGATAGTTTTATATATGCGCAACTTTTGTTCCTTTGATAGTAACGTTGATTTCATAAGCTTGATATGGGCAAAATATGCACCGTTAGCTGTTTGAAATCGATCTTGCATTGCAAGAGTCGCACCTTTACTTGTGCTGAGAATTACGCCTACATATTTAAACTCGTTTATAGACTCGAAATTGTGACTGCTTATTCTGATGTGACTATCTTGGGGAAATTTTGTCATGTATTTAGTTTTTTCTTCGTTTATTCTGAGGCCTATTTGCTTTGTAGTTTGTTCTAGTTGTATGAAAATGCTTTGAAGATACTCCTTGTTTCTTGCAATAATGACAATATCGTCAGCATAGGAGCATATTAGTGTAGATTTATAAAATATTGTACCTCCTTGATCTATTTCGTTGATAGCTGCATGTAACATAGGGTCAGATTGAACAGAAGCGTCGATAGAGAATCACTTTGACGTACACCAGATTTGGTTTCAAATTAGTCTGAAAGTTGACCATTCAGGATTATTTTAGCGTTTGCATGCATTACAGTCATACTAATTAAGTTTTCTTAGATAGTAATCAATGTAGTTTCTGTTGAGCTTATCGAATGCTTGTTTAAGGTCTATAAATAAACAATGTATGTTAATGTTGAACTCATAACACTTCTCGAAAATCTGTGACATAACGAAGCATTGGTCTGTTGTTGAGCGACCGGTTTTAAGACCACATTGATAATCTCCCAGTATTTCTTCTGCGTACATGTTTAGTTTTTCATACAATATGTTCGAGAATATTTTATAGCAAACATTAAGAAGAGATATACCTCTTTAGTTAGCACAGCTCGTTTTGTTGTATTTTTTATATATAGGAACTACTAAGCTTGTATACCACTCTTCTGGCATTTTTTCTGTTCTCCAAATTTTAAAGTAGTAATTCATGTGGCTGTTTGTGAAGTTCTTCTCCGGCGTATTTGATCAGTTCAGCGTTTATAGAATCTTCTTCAGACGATTTAAAGTTTTTTAACTTCTCTATTGCTCGTTTCGTGTCTTCATAAATGGGTTCCTCTAGCATATTTTCTACGGTCCATACGGTATCACTAGGGGCTAAAATACTTAATTATCTAATTCGAAATTAGGTAATAATAACAATGAATCGTCCTATATATTTGGTGTATACTCAATGATTCATATCAATCACAAAGGAATTCGCTGCACTTTCGTCAACGAAACTTAATATATTAATATTCCTTTTTTTATATTAATATAAGAATAATATTTTGTTTTTTTTTTTTTTTCAATAACCTCGTTGAATGATGATGCTTACCAAGAACTCCGGAAGATAAGAAAATGTATATATAATAGGCAAAAACTTCTAAAAACACATTTATATATCAAAGGAATAATATTTTTTAAACAGTTTTTTATTGTTTTATTTGTGATCACGTTCATGATTCTTTTTCACTAGATCCATTTTTCACTAGAAGTAAGAGACTTTTTTTTATAGAAGTTTAGATGTATGAAGTTTTATTTGCAAAAGATGATTTTTTCGCAACACCAGTTTTAAATTTAATATCATTTCTAAATATTTATATATCTGTTCACTTTATGAGTGGGCTATCATTAGATGCAATATTCGATATTTAAATATACAGTCAAACCTCTCTATAACGAAGTCGTTGATGCCTACAAAAAACTTCGTTATAATGAGGTCTTAGCTATAGAGAGGTTCGTTGTAAAGAGATTCGCTATAGAGAAATTCAAATATATGAAAATCGCTGTGTCTTCAACAAAACTTCGTTATAGAGAGAAATTCGTTATAGAGAGGTTCGTTATAGAGAGTTTAGACTGTACTTTATTTAGAGAAAATTCATGTTTAGTTTTAAAAGGCTGTGAAATTCTGTTACTTCTTGTGGTTTCTCGGTACTATATCTTTGCTAAAGGTATTTTTATCAAAACAAATTTTTGTTTAGCATATTTTGAAAAAAGTTTATTGGGGAGACCATGAAGTTGTCCTATTGAACAAAGTGATATTGTTTTGATTGCATGGGCTCATTCGTCTTGAACAAGTATTTTGGTTGTCGTGTTCATTCTACTATAGAAGTATAGAAAAATTCTGTTACTTTTTTAAAGCTTATTGCTGTGACATTTAGTTTATATATTGAATAGTTATAGAATTGATATTAAATTTGTTATATATTTCATCTCTTAACATAATTATGAAATACGGCATTATGTCAAGTAGTTCTTGTTTCAATAGAGTTCGCGTAAATGGGTGAACTCTTAAAATTAATGTTTTACTACCAATTAAAACCACACCAACCACAAACAATTATTTTGTAGTTATATTAATCCATTTATGAATAGGAATAACCGTCGAATATCAGAAATCTGGTGTTAATATATACAATAAATAAAATAATAAGTGGTTTATAGGTTGACTATATACTGGTATATGTATGTAAGATTAAAACATGGTTGTTACATTTTATTTTTGTTTGTTGGTACTATGCAGCAAAACAATATATTTTTATTCATAAAAATTTCAATATAAACATTCAAAGTAAGGCAAAAGTATGTTAGACTTAAAAGGATGGCTACATTTATCATAATGGTATATCGCAAGTTACTTGATAATGCTGCATAATCAGCTAAGTCGATAATAACCAATACCCATGGGAGTAAATAAATTTATTAATATTCCAACTGACCACAGCTATATTACTATATACACTTATACATAATATATATGCTTTCAAACTTGTTGTAACATATTTATATGTATACAACGGATTTTCAAAGAAATTTTTTTCGAAAGGGAGTCCTTTATTAACTCTTTTATTTAATGTTGCTAACTGGGACTTATGTAACCTGGGTTTGTATTCCGTTGTATCTAATTCAAACATCTAATTATCCACAAGAGATCGCTTAGTTTTGTAGTTAGCCTATGACTGAGAAGCCAGAGATTAAAAATTGGACACCCATAGTACCGATCTTGATAAAATATTACTGAACGAAATTTTAAAAATCTCGTAGTTGTATTTTTTTGATTTTTATACTCCAGACTCTTATAAATGATGAAAAGAAATCTTTTTTCAAACCCTCCTTTATTTAATGTTGCTAGCTGGGACTTATGTAAGCTGGGTTTGTTTTCGTTGTATCTAATTCAAACATCTAATTATCCACAAGAGATCGCTTAGTTTTGTAGTTAGCCTATGACTGAGAAGCCAGAGATTAAAAATTGGACACCCATAGTACCGATCTTGATAAAATATTACTGAACGAAATTTTAAAAATCTCGTAGTTGAATTTTTTTGATTTTTATACTCCAGACTCTTATAAATGATGATAACAAATCTTTTTTCAAACCCACTAGTTATTTTATGCTATGAAAAGTCATATGCAATGTGTCATTTCTAAACACTTAACTGAAGTAATGTCACAAATTCTTTAAATATCACATACGTTTGGATTATTTTTGATTTAATATTTCATGTAATGTTTTAACTGAGATACAAGACTCACATTACTTCATGAAACGTTAACAAACAATTTTGTTTATAATCAAAAAAAAAAAATACTGAATGTTCTGCTCAAAATAAACACACTCAATACTTTTGTCAGTCACAATCTGCTGCATTCACATCACTTTTTGTCTGCGAGTCAAGAGATTTATTTTGACACAGTCATAACTCATGAAACGTGAAATTTAAGTTGATGCTGACAATTTTTACACTTTATTTTTGTTTTTAAAAAAAAAATATATAAACAATCTTTGAATGCACATAAAATTTTTTGGTGAAATTTAAGTGCAGTGCAATTCTTTTTACATGTTTTTGCGCTAGAATCCTGGTTATGCGGGTCGCAAGGAATTACCAGAGAACTTAAAGATACAGTTCCGCACAGTTGCTATGATGGTGCCGGACAGACAAATTATTATACGTGTCAAGTTGGCGTCATGTGGTTTCCTTGAAAATATAACATTGGCACGTAAATTTTACACTTTATACAAGCTGTGCGAAGAGCAGCTGACAAAGCAGGTGCATTATGATTTTGGTCTCAGAAATATATTGTCTGTGCTACGGACATTGGGTGCAGCAAAGCGGAGGAACTCAAAGGATAGCGAGAGTACGATTGTGATGCGAGTCCTACGCGATATGAATTTATCAAAACTAATAGATGAGGATGAGCCGTTATTCATATCGTTGGTTTCGGATTTGTTTCCCAATCAGGTTCGTGAGATCATACAGAGAAATGCAAATTTTATGCAAATTTTATTATTTTGAGTATGCATCCTATAAAGATATTTAAAACTTATAATACAATATATATAATAAAAATTGTATCAGGTTTAAACCATTTAAAATTAATATCGGTTTATATAAATATGACTATTTTCATTTTTTTTAAAAGTTATTAAAAAGTCATTGAAATTTTTACATTTAACTCTCACGTAAAACGTATAGACCCTTGAAAAGACTAACTATCCCGAACTGGAGGCTGCCATTGCACAACAAGCAGAAGAGGCTAGTTTAGTCTATCATCCTCCGTGGGTTCTTAAGCTGATACAATTATATGAGACTCAAACTGTTCGGCATGGCATAATGACATTAGGTCCAAGTGGTGCGGGTAAAACTACTTGCATTCACACACTCATGAAAGCACTGACACAAATGGGTGATAATCATCGTGAGATGCGAATGAATCCAAAAGCCATAACTGCAGCACAAATGTTTGGCCGTTTGGATGTGGCTACAAATGATTGGACTGATGGCATATTTTCAGCACTTTGGCGCAAAACTTTAAAATTGAAGAGTGGTGAGCATGTCTGGCTTGTATTAGATGGTCCAGTTGATAGTATTTGGATAGAGAATTTGAATTCAGTACTTGA
>NC_051847.1:121518706-121577498 GCF_002237135.1 Teleopsis dalmanni
TTCCGAGACATTGTTCTTTTATTTGCATCATAGGGATCTTTACTTTTTCTCTCAGTTGAGTAGAATTATCTTTTCCTTGATGTGAAACTCGTTGTGATTCTTGAATGGGACTTGGGGTTTTGTGGGTCATTCGATGTTGTGTAGTTTTATTTTCGATGACTTTAATCTCCTGTTGACATTGATCTGATTGCTTGACGGACATTTCCTGTCGCGGTATTAGCGACGTCTCTGAGTGTACTTGATCGTGAGGTATGGAAAGTAACGATGTTCTTACTAATTTAGTCGATGGTCTCCTAAGTTGTTCTTCTTGAAGCGGTGGATTTCGTTGTGAATGTGTCTCTTGCACCTGTGTATATTCTTCAGTAGTTGTAACATGTTGAAGTCTTTGTGGTGGTGGTATTTGAAACATCGGTTTATCTTGTATGACTTGGACTAGGTTAATTCTTTCTAGATTTCTTTTGTTTGGCGTCTCGCGTTGCCGTTTTTGCTGTAGTTGTTCGACATGCTGTTGAACTGGTAAAACTCGTTGATCTTGTCTGACTGACTGTTGCTTAGGTATTTCTGGAGTTTTATTGACAGGTTTTGGATTTTGCATTCGCTGTAATTCTTCACTTTGCACTTGTTGTATCTCTTGAATTTGTATGAGTTCCTGTTGGTGTAAATCATACACTTCTGGGGTTTCTTTGCTTGGTTCTGGATCTTGCGATGGTACGAGACATTTGCATGACATTTGCTCTAAATAATTTTTACATTGCTTGTGCTGTGTTATTATGCTTGGCTTAGGTAATAATTCTGTTGATGGATTGGTAATTCTAGTTCTTACTGCTGTTGTTTGCTTTGCCGTCGGTCGGTTCTGTTGCTTGTTCAAGATAGGTGGCTCTGATTTATGATGCTGGATAAGTTTATCCCGTATTGGCGTAGTGGGTATGCATCTCATAGTATTTTGTAATGGCATCGTTTCTGAGCACTCCACTACGATGCACCTGCCCATAGTTTCTTTTCGTGTACCGTCCCGATTCACTTTATGCTGTTCTCTGCGAAGCTCTTCGAAGTCATCAGCAAGTATTTTTAATTCTTCTAAGCTGGAAAAATCTCGACGTCTGATAAAGATTCGGTAGTCTGCGCTCATGTTTTGATATATTCGCTCTAATTGCGAATCTGGATTTGTGCAGGCTCGTCGCATAAGATTTTTGATGTTAATTAAATATGTTTTGAAATTCTCATTGGGTTTTTGATGGCGGGATATTACATCATCCTGTAGGTTCTCTAAATATCTAGCAGAAATGAAAAATGATAAGAAATCGTACTTGAAACGTGTCCAAAGTGACCAACGACAATTGTTATTGCGAAACCATTCTAGTGCTTCGCCTTCGAGGAGTAGAGGCATTGTTCGAGGAATTTGATTTACATCGATGTTGTACATGTCTGCTAGTTCCTCTATGTGTTCGATGAAATCTAAGGTGTCCTTGCCACCGTGATATCTGAAGGACCATTTCTCTACGTATTCAATTGTCTGACGATAGGAGCACATTGGAGGATTTATTGAACTTTCTTCAGTCCCTGGTATTCCTCTTGATCCCACCGACATTGTTTCTTCTTACGATTTATGTTGTTATTTTATGTCATCTAGTTTTTTAGATTTTCTTTGCTTGACTACTATATTTCCATCACTATCTCAACGACCTTTGAATATTTTGGTCCCTGCTCAGGCGCCAACTGTAACGACCACTATTCCCGGTCGTTGCCTGTTTGCTGAGGTATGCTCAGTCTCACCAAAGTCGTCACAATAAATTTATAGATTGTGACCAAAATATTCAAAGTGCAGTGGTTTTACTTCTATATCTTTATTTATGTATTACTTTATTTCGATAGTTATAATTTTAAATTTATATTTAAAATAAGAAAATAAATTAACTTTAATTTTTACTTCAGAATTTTATAATTTTTGTTTTTAGATCTATATTTCTTATAGGGAAATAAATTAACTTTTATTTTTATTTCAAAATTTTATAAATTTTAAATTTGTATTCAATATAAAGAAGCAAATTAACTTTGGGGAAAAAAAAATATATATATAACCCAAAATTCATACGTAAAAAAAATAATTAGAGATGTCCCTTTTAGAGGTTTCAATGCTTGGATCTTCTGGATAGGTCTTCCTCCTTCAGGTCTCTGGCGTTATATTCTTCCGGAACTGTACCACCTGTCGTGTTCACTATAATTATACCTTCTTTAGGATATTATTTTAATTTAAAATATCCTTATGATTTTTAGAATTTATCTTGGTTACAGTCGGCGTGAAACCACCTGTCGTACCTCGATTTGGATATTTTTTTCATATAAAATATCCTTATTAATTTTAATAGTTATCTTAGTTACAGTCGGCGTGAAACCACCTGTCGTACTTTGATTTGGATATTTTTTCATATAAAATATCTTTATTAATTTTAATAGTTATCTTAGTTAAAATATCCTTATGATTTTTAGAATTTATCTTGGTTACAGTCGGCGTGAAACCACCTGTCGTACCTTGATTTGGATATTTTTTTCATATAAAATATCTTTATTAATTTTAATAGTTATCTTAGTTACAGTCGGCGTGAAACCACCTGTCGTACTTTGATTTGGATATTTTTTCATATAAAATATCTTTATTAATTTTAATAGTTATCTTAGTTACAGTCGGCGTGAAACCACCTGTCGTACTTTGATTTGGATATTTTTTTTATATAAAATATCTTTATTATGCCTTTGTGCCTCTAGAGCTTAGTTGACTTGATCTTCCAAGGTGTATGTGCCTTTGAAGTAATATTGCAAGTGCTCGCATAAGTAAAATGCGCGTCTTATATACACACTCGACCGAGCTTTTGTGTAGCGTATCATTTTATTTACAGCTGATCTCACGTAATTCTTGTATATTTTTGCCGTTCTGATGTTCTATTTCATGTTTTGTGCGGTACTCAGCTTGGGTATTTATCTTCTCTTTAAGCTTCTCTTACGGCGAATATTTTGTTGTTTTCTTATGTTAACGCTGCTTTGTTTTGATTCTTACAAAACGTGTTTTAAAACTACATTCGGTCGGTGGTGGTTTTTTTTTTTTTTTTATTTACTCTTTGTTTGTTACGATAAATAAAATATTAAAAGTGCAAATATTTGATGAATATTTACAACATAAAAACAAGAAATATAATTAACAAATAAATAAGGTGAGTTTATTATTAATTTATTTAATTATATTTTTATATTTCACTTCAATATCATTTCAGCTTTGTTTGAAGTGTTATTAAGGCTTGTAAGCGGTTTAGGTTTTGGTAAATTGTTTTGATTAAATATTTTAAATATCAATTAATCTATTTAATTCCAGATATTTGCAACATTTACTACCAGTGAGTCTACTTTTTCCAAGTTTGAACATAACCATATAAAAAGTGTGTCGTTTTATAAAAAACTGTGTTGTGTTGATGTGTTTTAGTTCGTGTTGTTATTGTTTTTAGTGCATGTTTATGTAGCGTTTATGTAGGTGGAAATTTAGTGTAAATTTCCATCCTTACATAGTCTACAGTCTAATCCAGTAAGGATAAGTCTACATTTCTGATTACCGACACATTGAACTTGTAAAGCAAATTATGCGTTATATGCACAAAAACAAGACTACGGTTCACGTATATATCTAATATTATAATCTGAGAATACTTCAACGATTTTCACTATTACTATATCTTTTAATTATATGACACACATAGTTATATTATAAAACGGGTCACTTTAATAACTAAGAAATTAATAACCGAAATCTTCACATTATCAGTGAAAGTAACTATGCACTATGAATTAACCTACTGTAATCAATAGAGTTTTTCAGTTAAACTTGGTTCAAAAAAACAATCAAGGACAGTATGGAAATAAAAAGATCTGATGATAATGTCACCTATAAACAATTATATCAAGTTTCTGTGTAAGAGTACGTAATAAAAAACAAGTGAAAAAAGTTTTTAGATTTTGACTGCTAGATCAAATTTAATTCTAAATAAATTAAAACGCAATGCTATTATTATATATTTTTCACCTGTTGCAATGTAACACAAGTCAACATCGTCAACAAACCAAATAACCCATTATATGTAACTTTATTATAAAGAAAAATATTATTATGTATAATACCAAAAGTATTTGTAAGATAACTTATGCGATCAGGGACCGAAAATAACAGTTCTTTCAAAATTTTTAGTGAAAAAAGCAGCGACAAAAAGTTGTCTAAACTCATATTTAAGTATAGAGTTATCATTCTAACAACTTTTATCCTCAATATTATTAATATATTTTATATGTAATATATAAAAATTTTAAAATAAAACTAAAAAAATAATAATTAAATTTGCTTTATTTTTGTGCTTTTTATTTTTTCGCGCAAATGTAACTGTAGGGAATCACAAAAACAACTAATTTGTATGAAAATTGCATTTTATATTACGTTTTAAAAATATTCAGCAGAAATTTCCAGTTATTCATGACTTTCATATTTATGACGCAAAAGTAACAGTTATTAGTGCGTTTTAAAATAAAAAGCAGAATTTTTTCCTTTGCGCGAAAAAATAAAATGCACATAAAATAATTATTTTTGAGGAATGTAATATAAAGCAAATTTAATTATTATTTTTTGAGTTTTATTTTAAAATGCGAATGATAATAAAATGTGATTTTTTTTTTTATGATAACTATTACTGTCCTTGTATGCGATACGTTTATTAGTTACGTTTATTAATCAAAGATCAAATCTTCACCTAATCCATCAGAACAGTTTTCAGATGAAGTATTCAACAAGCGAACAATTGTTTACAAATATAAGAATAAAAATAATAACAGATATTAAAGGAAAAACTGAAATAAAAAGAATAACAATAATAAAATAAAAAGAATAAAAAGGATAACAGATATAAAAAGTATATTATATATTATCGAAAAATACCTAGAAGATGAAAAATTTGGCCTTCTGTATTTCTGGAAACAGCTTTCACATTTAATAAGGTTTGATCCGGAACCTTGGCCCACTAGTAAAATATTTTAGAACTTACTTGACCAACCGATTGCTCCGTAGCAAACATAAAAATAATTTTTCCTACTGTACACTTTCGATATATCATCACTCGTAAATTTGATTGTAACCACATTTGCATATGACACTGCAATGTCCACAATTAGAAATACAGAAGCAATATCAACAATGCAACCATGACCTTAACACTTGGACAATGTACCAACTGTTATCACTGATGAAACAAAATTCTCATCAAGAAACGCGTTGCCACCGCACAAATAAAGTAGCTTTAAGTTTGGTTAATTTAAAAACCAATTGTTACACATCATACCCCCTTAAATAGTCATGGGAATCTTGAAGCAATTCTGATGAATATGTTGATTCGTTATATTTTAATTAATCGATATAAGCATTGTAAGTATTATAAGTACTATAATTATTTACAAGTATTTTTATATTGATTTAATACATAAAAAATATTTATTGTTTTTTATTATATCAGTTCTTTCTAAATTCTTCTACTATCTGTAGAGTCTGCAATTTAATAGATTTAAAAATGCTGCATCATCTTTTTTTGTATATGTTAATAATTGAAAAAAAACTTAGCATCTTTTAAATATCTCTAATTTTTACTATGAAATCGAAAATATGTTCTAACCTTAAAATATTGCAGTTCACTAGTTAGTTTTCACTCCATTGTATAAGTGTATGTGAACCTAATAAGTCTGTTTTGTAAATGCTGTAAATAATGCTTGGTTGAGTACCCACTTTAGTCGACACATCATTTTTATCAACTTAACCCTCATTTCCACATAAGAACCTTTTTTATTCGTTTCGTTCTGTCATGTGGTGCACTTTTAGCTTTAAACAAAAATATTTTTAAATAACCCAAAAAATGAGAGAATAATAGAACCGACAGTATTGGGATTCAAAACGTAAAGTAAGTCAAAGTACAGTGATTCGTTTTTCCCAAAATAGCTACACGTGTTCCATATATCAACTGTAGTTAAACTTGCTTGTATTTTTGCCACTTACCTTTCGCTGAATTAATCTGATATGTAATATCCGCATTTGAGTGCAAGCCAAAAACTTCTGGCGTATCATAAGCTGGTAAGCTATTAATATAATCAATAAATCCTTGTAAATTCTTTGTGCTTGGTACTTTATATCCTTTATAAAACTCAAAAGAATTCGTCAACAAAGCCTCACAAAACCAAACAGCTGTAAATGTTGTCAGCAGACGTTTGTCAAAGTCATCAGTTACACGTCCGCCATACTGCACTTCACCAATCATGTATACTAATGTCTGCCAAGAGACACCCTTCTTGGGATCCATTTCATCAAGATGATTTTGTACGAATTGCACGCTAGCAGCAAAATCAGCTTGGTTAAACTCATATGGGACATTCCAACCAAGTGGGCCAAATTTTCGTCTCTCCTGCACTATGGTATGTAAAAAAGCGACAGTGTAAAGCAGCGGTGGCCATTGTGGTGCGGAAGTGTAATCAAGAAAATCTTGAGTGAACGACTGTAAATATCAAATTTGCGCATAAAAACGTTTGCAATGTAAACAAATTTTGACTAACGAGCCATATACCTGATAACTACGCTTCATGCTTGCCCTTATGCCTTGTGGTGGTTCATTCGTAAATTTAATTGCCATTTGCAACAAACCAATTGGAAAATCTGTATGCGGCTCTGTTGTGACCCACATGCGAAATGTTTCATCAATGTGTTCTGTCTCGACTAACATATCAATAATTTCCGCACAAAATGGTAGCGAAAGGTGTACATTTTGTAGCAATACCCAACCACCACCAGCCATTGATTCCAATATCATTTTGCGCGCATGAAATTCCTGACCTTGACCCATTGAAACGCTTTTAAGTGCTGTGTACGAAAGCAGCTTATTAATGGGAATTTTCTGTGGCTGCAAAAGCAAATTAGCTTTAAAATGATTTTTACTTACGTATGGTTTTCTGTTTTGCTAATGCTCCAATTTGCGTGGTAGGATCGGAACCTATAGATAATAAGCAAACAAATGGTGTACGCGGTTCAGATTCAAGCCAAGTAGCTTCAAGATCTAATATTTGCATTTCTCCATATTCTGAGCCAAGTGATTCTGTTTCAGTTAGATGAAAAATGATATTAACAACTGAGTAATTCCTTTAAAAATCTAATATACCCTCAATATAACGTTTAGCCTGCGAAATAGTACGATCTGGACACCATGAACGTATTAATAGTAACTTTCGAAAACCATCTAGAGAGATCTGGTAACCGCAGGGTATTTCTTCACTTTCCGGCTTCTCTGCTTCATACCAAACTCGCCATTCTTTCTCATTTAATTCAATCTAAAATTGTTAACAATAGAAAAAATGAAAGTTAAGTTGAGTTCGTAAATATCTAAAAATCTTACAATATGGTACATATATTATTAACTCAAAATGGTTGTGTTTGCAATATCTCTACAATGTACGAGAGCCTACTTACCATTTCTAGTACATTGGAAAATGTTTCCAATTTACTAATCTCAACTAAATTAAGCCATGTTATATCTAATATCCAGCGAAAAGGTTTTGGTGTAACAGCATTGAGATCCAAGGATGCACCGCCCTTTATAAATGCCATGAACTCCTCATGACTGATGATGCCATTGTGGTAATCAATCTTAATGGCAAGCATCAATGTAAAGAGTTGCTTATGTCGCTCATATAAACTGCGATTGGTAAACTTATATACTTCATAAGTTAAATAACGTAATATAATGTTAATGCGCTCCTCAGTGACACTTGACTTTGTAGATTTTGTAATAGAATTGTTGAATATAACTAAAAACTGTTTTAAAGAGTTCTGGTACATTACATTTACGTTACTCATTTCAACAATTAGAAAATAAAGTATAGAGCCTCTTGCTGCCACTGCACGAAACTCTTCACGTGCTTTCATAATTTTCCTTTCAGTTACTTCAGATATTTTTAACTTCTGGTTTACCTCTTCAGCTGTGGTTTTAGTTACACGCAAAACTTCAATAAGTGCCTCATCATCTACCAGCGAACCCTGTGAGGAACTTAAGCGATACAATAGATTACCTTCCAATTCCTTCATGTTGCGTTGATTTTGCATAACAGTTTCAAAGAGTGCTACACGTTCTGCTTCCAATTCTGATTTCTCCATTAATATAACACGACCTAATAACTGATCTTCTAAACCACGCATAGTAACTGTGAAATCTATAATTGAAGTTTTTGCGCTCACTTCTGGACTGAATGGTGGATTCGGTAATTTTGTTGTTATGTATAGCATAAATCCAGGCATGACATCACATTCCTTATCACCAACCAACACCTTCTCGATACTGCCAGACTTAATAAAATTTTTCTCCAGCACATTATCAATAACGGGATCCAATTCTGTGCCTACATCTTCGATTAATAGTGGACGACCCAATGACAAAGAGTCCTCTAAATGTGTACGGAAATATTTATGATTAAGTGATGTTATTTGTAACTCATTTTGATCCTCTTTTGATTTTATCCAAATTTTGCCTTGTGTTTGTGGATCAATTAAAAGTGGGTAACTACTTGATTTAGTAGCTATCAAAGCATTTTGCACTGATAACTCATCATTTGGTAAGCCCTGCAAAGTCCATTCAGACACTGTCGATGAGTCGACTAACATACTTATTAGATTTAAGCCTGTGGTAAATGGTATGCTTTTGTGCTTAAGTATGCCCATCCAAGTTTTAATCAGATTTGCACGAAACTCTTGATTATATGGACCACAATATGAAAGAAATCCGGTAGCTAATAACACATCACCAACTAGCTTTCCCAGTTGAATTTTAAACTCTTTGCTTTGATTTGTCCAACGATGCTTTTCATCCGAGAGACCATTAATGAGCGCAGTAGCTGCAGTCATCTTACGTAAGCATACATTGGCTGCATCTGTTAAACGCTGCTTTTCACCTACTGCCTCGTCGTACTGATTCTTAACAGCTTGCAGTGCTTCTTCTCGTTCACGTAATTGCTCTTCGGCACCGGCTAGATCGTCCATAGCAAGCTAAGAAGAAATTATTGTGATAATGTTATAAGTTCTATACATTTTTTTATAGAAGTTTATTTAAACAAAATATCTACTCAGATATTAAAAGTATTTGTAAAAATATTAAATATAATAGGTATTACTGAAATTTAATTACTTAATTTAGCTATAAAAATGTTAAAGTATTGCATTATATATTAGAATTAATGTTAAATATCAAAGCTGTAAAAAATATATATAATTGTGTTAAATATATAAGCAGAAAAGTATCATGGTGAATTCATATCAAAAAATTTACTTGTTCCATTTAAATCAGATCTGAAATATATGAAAGCATACATATATAAAGCAAAATAAAGTATTTTAAAAGCAGGCAGATGTACTATTACCATTGCAAATCCATACTTAAGCTATGTCTATATAGTTCGCTAAACTATATAAAAAGTATCAAAAATATATATATCTTTACGATTATGAAAATGGTCACTAAATTTCTACATCAACGTTTTTCCATATCGATTATAAAAATTTTTTGAATTTGTATACAGTGAAAAACGTTGAGTTTTAACTAGTTCTTGTGCCAATGTTTTGCTAAATTCTTGGTTTTAATTTTGTTTCTTATTACCTTCAAACGCGCCTCCTGTAAAGTTAAGTTTGCCTTCAGTGGTAATACTTCTTTGTTAACACTATGAAAGAAAGACATTGCCTTAGTCCATGACAACAGACCAGCAACATCACCACAAACTCTTCTGGCCATATCCATATTATAGTCTTCCATCCGAAAGTAAGGTTGCAAAAGATCGATCATTTCATCATTTATAGTATCCTTTGGGTAGTTTTGCAATTGTAACAAAAATGTGGCGCTAGCCATCATCTAAAAATAAAATTTTTATTCGTTTAAAAAAAACTTAATTAGCTGAAAATACTTGTAATATTTCTACCTTTAATGATTCTTGCCAAGATGGCTTTGGACATGGTGTACCCGAATCTGGTATACAAGGATGCAATTTACGTTTAAACAAAATCAATACGCAGTCCATTATGCGCATAATTAAGTGTGGTGGTCGTCCCAATTTACGCACAGTTGCTATATGTGCTGGTTTGATGGTATTGAGAGCATTTTCTGCTTCTTCAAGAGCTGGCTTAGCTGCTTCTAGTTTTTCTTCGGCTAATGCCTTTTCTTGTGCGATGCAAGCAACCAAAGCTTCAGCCTTATCTTTTACGATAAGCACTTGATTTTTCACAATTTCAGCTTGCATTGCACGTTCAGTTACTTCAACCAACACAGATTCTGCCTTCTTTGAAGCCTCTACTAATTCTTCTTCCATAACAACTAAATCTTTTTTCAATATTTCAACAGAAGCAGAAGCTTCCTTTAGTTTTTCTAAGCCAGTATCCATTTTCTCCACACCATCACCAAGTTCTTTTTGCTGTTGTTGATAGATGCTCTTGTAGCCGGCTATAAAATTTAGATACGATTTTGGTGTTACATGTGTAGCACGCCGGAAACGCTGAAAATATTCAAGCGAAGTTTCTGCAACAATATCTTGTATTGAGCCAAGCGCATTAACTAATTCTTCTTTGACGGTTGGCGTACACTCAATTTCAAAGTCACTCAGAAAGTGTCTTGCAACCGAGACGAGTGCATCCTTCGGCCATGGTTGGAACCAATCGATGGTGCAGCCAGATACTAAAGCCGGGAAGCGTTGCACCCTCGATCGAAATGTTTCACCGACGGGTGAGAAACAAAAGGCCACATGTAAATTGGCAAGCGTACGTGCCAAAAAGAATTCCATCACACTTTCCGGGGTCGCTGTTTTGCGTTGATTTTCACGTTTCATAACAGGTGTGAGTTCTTGTACTATTTCTGCCTGTTCATCGCGTGAGAACAGATTCGATATAACACCTGATGATAATATATTATTCAGGTACTCAAGAAAACCTTCCTCCTTTATATCCATATCAGTGAAAAGGAAAGTTGTACCTTTTCCCTGTACACCACAAGCACGATATAATAATTTTAAATCTTCTAAAAAATTGGCCACATTATAGGAACGTGTTAGTGCAATTTGGAATGTTTTGTAGCCAGCTATAAAAGATGCCAATTTAGTTAATGATTGTTTACCGGATCCACCGACCCCGACAAGCATGACATTTCCCCTCGGATGCCGAATGATTCGGGAAATCTTAACCAAATGCAACATTGCATCTGGGAAGAAAACCAAATCCATCCCAGAGCCACGCACCATTTCATTGAATTGTGCGAGGAACATTACCAGACGCTCGCGGAGTACTTCATGAGAATTAACAGGTTCGTAGACCTTGGGTAGCTCCATATCAGCATCTTCTCCCTCCTCCCCTGTCGGTTCAGGAGCGTCCCGCATAAAGTCCACAAACACTGGATTTGCCATAATCATTTGTAAATGCGCTTCGCTCAGTTCTACGCGCACCAAACATGCCAGCTCAGAGCTAAACCACTCTTTATCCTGAAAAGTTGTAAAACGATCGGCAAATACACGAGTGCACTCATGCTTCCACAACGCCATTAAAACACTCTCAGATGTGATGACTGTCGACAAAGTACCCACCATGCCCTGCCATATGCGCGATAAATCACGCAAACTAAAAACATAATGAAATTTCGCCGGTGTTGGCAATAATTTTTCACGTGTTCGTTGCCACAAAGTACGCGTATGTATAATTAGTTTTTTTACCAGATTACGCACTTCGGGTATGAAACCACGCTTAGCATTATAATGTCCTTCACCAATAACACGAAAGATTTTATCAATAGAGTCATTATCAGGTATGTTACAATTGAAAACACAGAATTGTCGTTTTAAACGTGAAGGTATGTCATTGCGTCCACCACCAGGCAAACCCATAGCAGCAACATATTGCACATCTATAACCGAAGTAAAGTCGCCAGGCTTCTCTAAACTGTAAAACCCTTTCATATCCATTGATTGGCGCACTATTTCATTTGTTATCTGATCGCCCCACTCATTGATTTCGGGCAAGTTAATGTCATCTATAAAAACTATCAACTTACGATTACCAGGCGGACCAAACGTAACTCCAACACGTTTTTCAACATAACTTTCGATAGTGCGCTGAAATTGATATGGGGTAGTAGCTGACGAAAAATTAAATGAACGACCCATATGTGTTTCCGGGCTCATTTTCTTCATAAAATTTTTCATTATCACTGTCTTGCCCGTTCCTTGTTCACCAATCAGCATAACAGAACGCTCACGATTTGCAATTGTACCAACTAAATAATCAATGCGTACATTGTCAACTATTGGTACTAGTATACTCAAATAATCTGGCGTTGAAAGTTCTGGATACATGTAAGGCGTAACCAGTGATTTCCATGGTTGCCAAACACCTGTCGCGGATACGAAGAAATCATATATGGTATTATCACTGCCAACGCTCTTAGCATAATCCAAATTTGGAAACGATTCTTTGATATATTTGTTCATTTTCAAACGATCGGTAGTACTTAAATAGGCACCCATACCCCAAGCAAGCGCAAATATATATAAACGATGTAGTTGTTCGGGAGTGCATGTATCTTCTTTCTCATCTACTGCTTCTTCAGCGACTTCCTCTGTTAAAGAAAAATTTCAAAAATATTAATACGGAAAATGAATGTATATTTAAAAACACACATAGAGTTTACAGAAATTGGACGCGGACTTTGCAAATTAGAAAAGTTAGTTGTAATTAGTAAGTACCACAGCACAGAGACACAAAATTTCAACATATTAAGGAATACAGTCTTATAAAAGCTTACTTGTTTGAACATTTTATGCATTTTACTGGAAGTAATACAACGATAAATATTATTTTAAATATTCTTCAGGTACACACACTTTTTAAAACGTATTACATTTCAATGAATATTCAATTTTGATCAACACAAGTCGAACCTTTCAATCCACTCAATTTTAATTCAAATTTAATTGAAACCAACTTTCATCTACCTTTACCGTTCCTATGAAGAGACTTCACTTTTTAAAAACTATTTCTAGAATCACTTATAGATATATAGATTGCAGTGCATTAAGGTCTTCTTAGAATAATAATAAATGTTTATGTATGTATTTTATACATGCATTTTATTGTATGTTTGTATGTATTGTATTTATTGAGATTTACTATATCTTTGAGATTTACTATATCCAAATTGATATGTAACTGGTTTACTTTCACTTCCGGTAAAAGCTAATCCCCGACACTTATTGGGAATAAGCGTCACTTCTGTATATACGATTACTATTGAAACTAAACCCAAAGCATTTACATCAAATAGACTCAAATTAAAGTAAAATTTAAAATAATAACTATCGTTGTTACTCCCCATATTCGAAGTGTAAATTGTGTCGATGAGTTATTTTTGATAAAAAAATATATAAAAAGGATGTGGAAAATAAAAGGAAGTGTTAGTTTATTTTATCAGCAAGTTGCTAACATATAAAAGCATCAAAGTGTTCATAAAAAGGAAAGTGTTTTGTAAAATTATTGTAAGTTTGTAAGTAGTTGTATTCTCTTTTTGTACTTTACCACCTTCACTGCCAATTGAGTTGCGATGTTCGTCTTTTAATTTATCTTTTTCTTTGCCTTGTTTCGCTGAAATATTAGTTTTTAAAATGTCAACAATATTTAAAGATAAGCGTCCGCACTTCATGACTAAACTGCTTATATTATACAAGCTAATATATATAATACTCAGAAACCGTCGTTCACTTACCATCATTACTTTCCTTGCTAGACATGCTCACAGCCTGTTCATCTTCCTTTTTAACCGGCACTAACCCTTCAAGTATGAAAAGCATTTGTTGCACTATATTACACTGCAGGACCGGCATCAATAATTTTAGATTCTGTGTACCCCAATTATAAACCTGCACGAACGTTTGTTCAAATAGTTCCCAGAAGACAGTCTTCTCTCCAGGCGCACGGTTTTTCAACCAAGCTTGTACAACTTATGTTTGTAATTTTATATTATAATTTAAAAATAATTATTTTTTAGATTCACTTACTTGGTCTAGAATCTAAGCCTGACGAGCTCATGTATACCATACCATTTCGGGATACTGTCGCCGGTGAAGCATTATCTATATTGTGTGGTTCGAATATTATTTTTACAGTTGGTGCCATTGTCAAACGATCACCATTAGCTAATGTCAACGTCTTATTATCATCAAGTACTGAATTCAAATTCTCTATCCAAATACTATCAACTGGACCATCTAATACAAGCCAGACATGCTCACCACTCTTCAATTTTAAAGTTTTGCGCCAAAGTGCTGAAAATATGCCATCAGTCCAATCATTTGTAGCCACATCCAAACGGCCAAACATTTGTGCTGCAGTTATGGCTTTTGGATTCATTCGCATCTCACGATGATTATCACCCATTTGTGTCAGTGCTTTCATGAGTGTGTGAATGCAAGTAGTTTTACCCGCACCACTTGGACCTAATGTCATTATGCCATGCCGAACAGTTTGAGTCTCATATAATTGTATCAGCTTAAGAACCCACGGAGGATGATAGACTAAACTAGCCTCTTCTGCTTGTTGTGCAATGGCAGCCTCCAGTTCGGGATAGTTAGTCTTTTCAAGGGTCTATACGTTTTACGTGAGAGTTAAATGTAAAAATTTTAATGACTTTTTAATAACTTTTAAAAAAAATGAAAATTGTCATATTTATATAAACCGATATTAATTTTAAATGGTTTAAACCTGATACAATTTTTATTATATATCTAGTATTATAAGTTTTAGATATCTTTATACATAAGATGCATACTCAAAATAATAAAATTTGCATAAAATTTGCATTTCTCTGTATGATCTCACAAACCTGATTGGGAAACAAATCCGAAACCAACGATATGAATAACGGCTCATCCTCATCTATTAGTTTTGATAAATTCATATCGCGTAGGACTCGCATCACAATCGTACTCTCGCTATCCTTTGAGTTCCTCCGCTTTGCTGCACCCAATGTCCGTAGCACAGACAATATATTTCTGAGACCAAAATCATAATGCACCTGCTTTGTCAGCTGCTCTTCGCACAGCTTGTATAAAGTGTAAAATTTACGTGCCAATGTTATATTTTCAAGGAAACCACATGACGCCAACTTGACACGTATAATAATTTGTCTGTCCGGCACCATCATAGCAACTGTGCGGAACTGTATCTTTAAATTCTCTGGTAATTCCTTGCGACCCGCATAACCAGGATTCTAGCGCAAAAACATGTAAAAAGAATTGCACTGCACTTAAATTTCACCAAAAAATTTTATGTGCATTCAAAGATTGTTTATATATTTTTTTTTTAAAAACAAAAATAAAGTGTAAAAATTGTCAGCATTAACTTAAATTTCACGTTTCATGAGTTATGACTGTGTCAAAATAAATCTCTTGACTCGCAGACAAAAAGTGATGTGAATGCAGCAGATTGTGACTGACAAAAGTATTGAGTGTGTTTATTTTGAGCAGAACATTCAGTATTTTTTTTTTTTGATTATAAACAAAATTGTTTGTTAACGTTTCATGAAGTAATGTGAGTCTTGTATCTCAGTTAAAACATTACATGAAATATTAAATCAAAAATAATCCAAACGTATGTGATATTTAAAGAATTTGTGACATTACTTCAGTTAAGTGTTTAGAAATGACACATTGCATATGACTTTTCATACATAAAATAGATAGTGGGTTTGAAAAAAGATTCCTTATCATCATTTATAAGTGTCTGGAGTATAAAAATCAAAAAAATTAAACGACGAGATTTTTAAAATTTCGTTCAGTAATATTTTATCAAGATCGGTACTATGGGTGTCCAATTTTTAATCTCTGGCTTCTCAGTCATAGGCTAACTACAAAACTAAGCGATCTCTTGTGGATAATTAGATGTTTGAATTAGATACAACGGAAAACAAACCCAGCTTACATAAGTCCCAGCTAGCAACATTAAATAATTGAGGGTTTGAAAAAAGATTCCTTTTCATCATTTATAAGAGTCTGGAGTATAAAAATCAAAAAAATTCAACTACAAGATTTTTAAAATTTCGTTCAGTAATATTTTATCAAGATCGGTACTATGGGTGTTCAATTTTTAATCTCTGGCTTCTCAGTCATAGGCTAACTACAAAACTAAGCGATCTCTTGTGGATAATTAGATGTTTGAATTAGATACAACGGAAAACAAACCCAGCTTACATAAGTCCCAGCTAGCAACATTAAATAATTGAGGGTTTGAAAAAAGATTCCTTTTCATCATTTATAAGTGTCTGGAGTATAAAAATCAAAAAAATTCAACGACGAGATTTTTAAAATTTCGTTCAGTAATATTTTATCAAGATCGGTACTATGGGTGTTCAATTTTTAATCTCTGGCTTCTCAGTCATAGGCTAACTACAAAACTAAGCGATCTCTTGTGGATAATTAGATGTTTGAATTAGATACAACGGAAAACAAACCCAGCTTACATAAGTCCCAGCTAGCAACATTAAATAAATGAGTTAATAAAGGACTCCCTTTCGAAAAAAAATTCTTTGAAAAACCGTTGTACATATAAATATAAATATGTTCCAACAAATTTGAAAGCATATATATTATGTATAAATGTATATAGAAGTATAGTTGTTGGCAGTTGAAATATTAATACAACTGTTTACTCCCATCGGTATTGAGTACTATCGACTTAGCTGCTTATACAGCATTATCGAGTATCTTGCGATATACCATTATGATAAATGTAGCCATCCTTTTAAGTCTAACATTATTTTGCCTTACTTCGAATGTTTATATTGAAAAATTTTTATGAATAAAAATATATTGTTTTGCTGCATAGTACCAACAAACAAAAATAAAATGTAACAACCACGTTTCAATATTACATACATATACCAGTATATAGTCAACCTATAAACCACTTTTTATTTTATTTATTGTATATATTAACTCCAGATTTCTTATATTCGACGGTTATTCGTATTCATTAATGGATTAATATAACTACAAAATAATTGTTTGTGGTTGGTGTGGTTTTAATTGGTAGTAAAACATTAATTTTAAGAGTTCACCCATTTACACGAACTCTATTGAAACAAGAACTACTTGACATAATGCCCTATTTCTCTTATTTCATAAAAGATGAAATATATAACAAACTGTTTTATTAGGTAAATTATTTTTATATATCAAAGTATTTAGGTAATTCACAAATTAGCTTAAAATACTCAACTTCCACTCCGCATTTCCACACAAATTACAGTTTATAAAAACATTGACAACTACAAAATATGATTATTTGAACCACTTAATATCAATTCTATAACTATTCAATATATAAACTAAATATCACAGCAATATGCTTTAAAGAAGTAACAGAATTTTTCTATACTTCTATAGTAGAATGAACACGACAACCAAAATACTTGTTCAAGACGAATGAGCCCATGCAATCAAAACAATATCACTTTGTTCAATAGGACAACTTCATGGTCTCCCCAATAAACTTTTTTCAAAATATGCTAAACAAAAATTTGTTTTGATAAAAATACCTTTAGCAAAGATATAGTACCGAGAAACCACAAGAAGTAACAGAATTTCACAGCCTTTTAAAACTAAACATGAATTTTCTCTAAATAAAGTACAGTCTAAACTCTCTATAACGAACCTCTCTATAACGAATTTCTCTCTATAACGAAGTTTTGTTGAAGACACAGCGATTTTCATATATTTGAATTTCTCTATAGCGAATCTCTTTACAACGAACCTCTCTATAGCTAAGACCTCATTATAACGAAGTTTTTTGTAGGCATCAACGACTTCGTTATAGAGAGGTTTGACTGTATATTTAAATATCGAATATTGCATCTAATGATAGCCCACTCATAAAGTGAACAGATATATAAATATTTAGAAATGATATTAAATTTAAAACTGGTGTTGCGAAAAAATCATCTTTTGCAAATAAAACTTCATACATCTAAACTTCTATAAAAAAAAGTCTCTTACTTCTAGTGAAAAATGGATCTAGTGAAAAAGAATCATGAACGTGATCACAAATAAAACAATAAAAAACTGTTTAAAAAATATTATTCCTTTGATATATAAATGTGTTTTTAGAAGTTTTTGCCTATTATATATACATTTTCTTATCTTCCGGAGTTCTTGGTAAGCATCATCATTCAACGAGGTTATTGAAAAAAAAAAAAAAACAAAATATTATTCTTATATTAATATAAAAAAAGGAATATTAATATATTAAGTTTCGTTGACGAAAGTGCAGCGAATTCCTTTGTGATTGATATGAATCATTGAGTATACACCAAATATATAGGACGATTCATTGTTAATATTTCCTAATTTCGAATTAGGTAATTAAGTATTTTAGCCCCTAGTGATACCGTATGGACAGTAGAAAATATGCTAGAGGAACCCATTTATGAAGACACGAAACGAGCAATAGAGAAGTTAAAAAACTTTAAATCGTGTGAAGAAGATTCTATAAACGCTGAACTGATAAAATACGCCGGAGAAGAACTTCACAAACAGACACATGAATTACTACTTCAAAATTTGGAGAACAGAAAAAATGCCAGAAGAGTGGTATACAAGTTTAGTAGTTCCTATATATAAAAAATACAACAAAACGAGCTGTCCTAACTACAGAGGTATTTTTCTTCTTAATGTTTGCTATAAAATATTCTCGAACATATTGTATGAAAAACTAAACATGTACGCAGAAGAAATACTGGGAGATTATCAATGTGGTCTTAAAACCGGTCGCTCAACAACAGACCAATGCTTCGTTATGTCACAGATTTTCGAGAAGTGTTATGAGTTCAACATTAACATACATTGTTTATTTATAGACCTTAAACAAGCATTCGATAAGCTCAACAGAAACTACATTGATTACTATCTAAGAAAACTTAATTAGTATGACTGTAATGCATGCAAACGCTAAAATAATCCTGAATGGTCAACTTTCAGACTAATTTGAAACCAAATCTGGTGTACGTCAAAGTGATTCTCTATCGACGCTTCTGTTCAATCTGACCCTATGTTACATGCAGCTATCAACGAAATAGATCAAGGAGGTACAATATTTTATAAATCTACACTAATATGCTCCTATGCTGACGATATTGTCATTATTGCAAGAAACAAGGAGTATCTTCAAAGCATTTTCATACAACTAGAACAAACTACAAAGCAAATAGGCCTCAGAATAAACGAAGAAAAAACTAAATACATGACAAAATTTCCCCAAGATAGTCACATCAGAATAAGCAGTCACAATTTCGAGTCTATAAACGAGTTTAAATATGTAGGCGTAATTCTCAGCACAAGTAAAGGTGCGACTCTTGCAATGCAAGATCGATTTCAAACAGCTAACGGTGCATATTTTGCCCATATCAAGCTTATGAAATCAACGTTACTATCAAAGGAACAAAAGTTGCGCATATATAAAACTATCATTACCTACGGCTGCGAAACATGGGTTCTTAAATCCAGCGACAACAACCTGCTACTGAGATTCGAAAGAAAAATACTCTGGAAAAGATTTGGCCCGGTGTATATCGTATACGGTATAACGACGAATTAAATGTCTTGAAAGAAGGCCGCACTATAATATGATACATAAAAGCCCAAAGATTGCGCTGGTATGGACACGCCCTACGAATGAGTAACGAAAGCATGACTAAGAAAATTTTCGAGACTTTGTCTCGAGTAGAAAAAGAGAACGACCGCAACGAAAATGGTTACAAGCAGTAGCGTCGCTAGGCGTCAGCGATGTCGGCAACTGCCGACGGCCTCGCGCCCACAGGGGCCTCGCAAAAAGTTACCGACTGTGGATTCTAAGCACTTAATAAATATTTTGAACAATTTGTTTTGATAATAGCATTAACCATATTCGAAGTATTCCCGAATGTTTATATAGTAACCAGATTCATGTTCACAGTTCCTGTCAATATAGCTTCGACGGAAAGAAGTTTCTCAAAGTTAAAATTGATTAAGACGTACTAGAAAAGTATGATGATCCAAGAGAAACTATCTCCATTGGAAATTATATAAACTGAAGCCAAAATAGCAGCTGGCGCCAATTATGATATAACTTAAAAAAAATTGAGTGAGGCTAAAAGTAGGAAAATTCATTTATTTTAATTTGTGTTTATTTTAATTTGATTAGCAATAAAACTTTCAATCATTCTCTATCGTATTAGTGAATATAATTTATTTACTTTTACAACTGGGTTATAAAGGAGGCCTCGCAATTCTGATGTCGCCGACGTGCAGAGTTGGTCTAGCTCCGCCACTGGTTACAAGATGTAGAAGACAGCATATGAACGATGAGAATAACACAACACAGAAAGAAAGCGAAATGCAGAGAAGAATGGAGGCGTCTTGTAGAGGAGTGGTCCATCCCGGACAGTGATGCCAAAATGATGATGACGATTAAGAATTTTGAATGTATTTTTAAATTAAAAGAGAGCTTCATCTTACATTTATTCAACTCTTTTTTACTCTACTATACGTCATGAAACCACATATGTCGTATATGTCTATATGTCATGAAACCACATTTTTCATGCTTATTTAATAGCATATTAAGTTTTTACAGAAATTTATTTTTTTTGATACATTTAGCAATGATTATATATTTTGGACTATATTTTTTAATATAATCCAAAGCATATATGTTTTTAAAAAAATTATTTATTTAATTGCTCTCTTAACACAGACAACTCAGCACTTTTATAAAAAGATACTTTAGTACTTCAAATGTTGACAAAGATGTTATTGCCTCATAGCCCAATTAAGACAATTCGGTTAATTTAAATTATAACAAATAAAACAATATTTTATCCTTATTCTATACTTTACAAATATTTCTAAATTTTGATAGAAACTTAGTTCTAGATGAAACTCTGAAGAGTTGAAAAAAGAATGTCTTCAGAATTTCTGAATGCTATGTACCTATATTAGAAAATAAATTGTATTAATTAGAAAGAAGACTTTGAAGGCACGAGCTTGGCAGTAGATCGATTCTAAACCACAGGAACTTTTAATGTAGTGCTATAAGAACTACATTTAAGTGTAGAAAATAGTATAAGTTTTTCTAACACAATAAAATCTTATTTTACTATGTCTTATCTTTAAACAGTTAAAAAAAAGTATGAAAGTACAGATATACTCCTATGAATTTACACCCGTAGGTTATATTTATCTCATCCTGTGTAACATGTAGTTTTTGAACACAGAAGTTAACTGTGTATTTATTGCTTCTGCGATAAAGATATAGGAAAAAAATTATAAAAAATAATTTAAAGCTGACAAATTTACTAATAATTTGTAAAGCCTAATGTAGTATATTCAATTAAATATTGCGCCAGAAGTGAACATAATGTAAATCTGCAGAGATTCAAAGAAAATGTTGATTTTTTTTTAGTTCATTTTTCTTTATTTGCAACTTGACTCTACTTTCAACATTGTTCTCTTCTATAAAACACAGCAAAACTTTTCACACATAAATTGATGATGACTTAGTACAACCAATTTAGACTCTGCAAAACTGTCAGCGCAAATTGTTATTTATTAAATTTAAAATAAAAACAAGTGCAAAAATAAAGAAATTTAAGTTATTTACGCACAAAGACGTTTGCGAAAATATCTCAGCACTTCAAAAAATCACCGAAAAAATCTGTTAAAATTAAGGCTAAAATTGTACTAGACAAGTTTATAGCGTTTGCTATATATGCTTTTACTGCTTATGTTGAGTTTTATGCATAATCAAATTGTTGTAAAAAATACATAATTTCACATGTGCACATGCATAAATATATCTGATACAGTGAATATAGACGAGAACCTCTAAAACGCACAACCATCAGTGGAACACAAAGTAACACATCTTCTAAACCACAAAATGTCAACGTCTATTTCACTTAAAGATGTTTACTATATAATCAAGAAATTTAATAATCAAATTAAATGGTTTCTATAAACGTAAGCTTGTATATGCTTACACACACGCGCAGCTACAAGATACATCCCTTCTATGAAATACAATATAATAGCACACCTTTTAATACATTAACATGAATTGCCTATAAAGTTTTAATGTTGTATTAAATATATTAAATAACATATGCAGCACCATGAGAGGTGTTGTAAAAACAAAATCAATTAAAATATATTGCATAGATTTATTTGTTTTAATTTGAGGTTTCTGTGGTTTTTGCTGTAGTTTCACTATATTTTAATAATTTTTTACTCATAACTAATTACAGTACAGTAATTACAGTAAATTTTGTGTAAGCGCACAGCTTGTTAATTTTTCACGTATAGTTTTTGCAATTTTTTCTAAAAACGTTGCGTATACGCACTGTAATCTCTTTTACAAGTAATTCGTCACACATGCATTGTGTAATGGAAAATTACCACATTTGTTTTTATTTAAAAAAATTCTTTAATATTTTGTCCACAAATTTCATAAAGTTTCACAAAAAGTACAAATACAACCTGAGTTGCTGGTATATTGACGAACATTAAAAAACATATTTGATATACAGAAGTTGAGGTTGTGTAGCAAAGCATTAAATTTTGCAAATCACTTACTTAATAAATTTTATATAGTACTGAATATTAGCTTCACCCAACAACTATATGAGATAATAGTAAACAATTTCAAATAAAGCATAAAAAAGGTGGAGCTTATTAAACCATTCTTTCACTTATTTCTAAACCCTTTATAGAAAAAAGTGTACGTAGGGTACATTGAGTTTTTCATAACTGTTGTAATGCATTATAAGAAACGTCGTAGCCTCATAAAATACATATATTTTTGATCAGCTCAATAAATGGAGCTTATGTAGCCCTCTGTATCTGTTTGTTTTATCTCAGACTATTCTCACAGTAATTATAAGATAATTGTTAGAATAATTCTAATAAAACATAATACTTAAAATAATATTTAAAAATTTTTAAAATTAGTTTTCAACATTCCTTAAAAAACCCAAGAGTTTATCCGTTATATAGCTTTAGACTATGGACTTTAGAATTGTACCTAAATACTTGTCAATTTTTTAGGAATAACGCTTCCAATGGTTCATTTAGAAGGCTATGGAAGTGATTTCATCTTAAGACTAAAAGATTCTTAAAACCTTTATACCTTTGAAAAAAACGACTTCAATATATAAAAATACATTTTGTTTCGAGCCAATTGTGGTGCACCATTTGCTCTCTCCCTGTCACTATTGTATCTACTTAAGAGATGGCTTACAGCCCTAGAATTATACATAAATTAATAAATTTATAAATATCAAACGAACAACTGTAGTTAAAGCCTGAAACTCTGAGGCTTGAAAGCTGATATATTATTTTAATATTTATAATTTAAACAAATTAAGTTATATATAAGCTTACGTACTTATAAGAATTATAAATAGTTTAATATTTAATAAACATCTGATATTTATATTCAAGTAATAAGCAAATGTTAATATCTATTTTTTAAAGATATTGTACTATAAAAGTTCAACATTATAGTGTTAAGCTTTTCTTGTTTTTTTTTTCTTCTTAATACAACGTTTTTGAAACTGATAATTTTTTTTTTTATTAAATATAAGAATGAAGTTTAATTTGCATCCTAAATTGTCTCCTAAAATTATTTCCTCTTCATTTTTTTATACCTTCTCTTTTTGTATACCTTCTTACCTTTTCTTTTATAGGTGTCACCTGATATCACCAGCGTAGACATTCAAAACATTGATCGTTTTATTAAAACGGCAGAGTTCTTTGGTCAAAAACAAAAGCTTCTTTATCTTAAATTCTACAATTGTCATATCATAATATGGTAGACACCATTTCTAGTCTCATTGAACCACATCTTTAACGAGACAGGTTGCCACCGATGTCTAACAACTAATACCTTGTCTTTTATTTATGTAAATTTTTTAAATAACTTTTTTAGTTTATAAATATTTCGTGAAATTAAGGTTACCAGATGCTATATTTGTACATATATAATAAAGTCACAATCTGTTTTAACCAATTATCATAAAAATTTCTTTGGAGCACATATTAGGCTTTGCTTTAAATCTATTTGTTTACAATTTGTATACAAAATAAAATAGAGTGTTACTTATCCAGGAATTTTTTTCTATGTTCATATAATAAATAAATAATATCTCCTCCGAGTTTAACCTAACCATGTAGTATCATACATATAATCTCTGAAGTTCAATGGCCAAAATTTTATACTGTTTACCTTCAGGCAAAGTGAAACTAAGAACAAAATGTGAACAATTTTCGTTAGCATATCCCCAAATGAATCATCAAATGCCATAGGCAAACAGAATGTTAGCAATCCTTAAGGAAATACTGAAACTCATCATTGCACATAAACAAGTGAATCAAGGACACATACTGTTGCTCCTATACAGCACTTATTTCGTATGCAGACTCACCTCATCGGTGTGGCGCGAAACCAAGGATACCAGAGCAACAACAAGTCAAACGAAAACAAGAGAAATGCTTTAGATTGTCTGGAATTTGACTGTTTATCAATTTATCAAAAAGGGTTCGACTTTTGGAATTTGATATTAACAGAATACAAATGAGAATATCAACAGAATTCAACAAATTTGCCAACTAATTTTCTTTTAGTTTTAGTGCTGCTGAACTTTAAAAGGCAGAGAAAGTGGTTTATCACATTCTCTAAAATTATTGCTTTCCATTTAACTATGAAATATTTGCTATAATTCTGAAGTTTTGTATGACGTACAATGTAGCCAACATAAAATAGGAAAAATATTTTGTAGTTTCAAATATAGCAAAACTGTTGCATATTATCATATTTTTTTTATTTACATTCTATTTTTGAATATACCTTTTAGTCTGATTAAGTTCGAACAGTTGAACTGTAAATAGTTTTCATTTATCATTCAGAAGTATTGTACAAATGCAGCATGACTAAGTTGATTCCTATAGTTGTGGTAATCAAACTACATGAACAATACTTCTAACTTAAGCATTTTTCACGAAAGTGAAGTTTAAATATACTTTCATATAATTCTAAGCAACATATGTATTTAATTTTACTATCGAGAGAACTATTTCTAGAAATATTCGTACATTCTAACACCCACATGACGCAGATGTGTTAACGCACCTACTTAAACATTTTAAGTTTCATTATTATTATTAATAATCAGTTGAAAATTACCGCATCAATTAAGCGGTATCAAACTCATTACCTTTGTTAGATTATTAGGAAAGTTTCTGCATATTTGCAGGTTGTATGATTCTTGAGACATAAATATACTTTTATATAATTCTAAGCAACATGCATATGTATTTAATTTTACTATCAAGAGAACTACTTCTAGAAATATTCGTACGTTCTAACACCCACATGACGCGAATGCTGTTAACGCACCTTAATTAAACATTCTAAAGAATATATTTTGATTTACATTTTTTTTAATTTTTATGCAAAGTCAGATCCTTTGTAAAATGTTAATAATTTTTTTATTAATTTGCTATCCTTTTAAAATAGGAATTTGTCAAATTTCTGTAAAACTAACATACAGCGATAAATACTCACACAAACTATTTGCCGGCAGGTGCATGTACTTTAGAATGGCGCTGGTTTTACGAAAATCAATTTTCTTTATGCGGCATCATTCAAATTTTTTCATTTACATAGAAAAATAAGATAAATTTCTTTTCATTCTTTAAATAAATATAGCGAATATTCGAACAATTAATAAATCTAGAAAAATTATTTCATAAATATTCAGAAAGGTTTTAGCTTCAGATGGATGAAATGTGCTCACGTCTCATATTATTTTTTGAAAATACAACTTTCTCTTATAGTCAATATTGACAATTTTTCATGATCCGCTTGCGAACATTCATTTTATTATTCAAAAATTGTGTTTAATCTTTTCCAAGAGAGCAAACATCATTGATAGGCTATATTCCTTTTTCTATTTTAAAAATCAAAAAAAACCTCTGATACTAAAGTAACACCACTATCCCTGACAGCTGATGGAAATGCTCAATTTCTTGGTTATGCTGTGTTCAACAAAGCTTTTAAAATAATAATTGTGGATAACTATCTATAAAAATGCTTGATTTCTTTTTGTTCCTAGATTTGCCCTTCCTACTAGAAAGGAAATGAGCGATCCTACGTTCAACACGGTTTTCGAATAACATCCTTTGGGTTATGTTACATTTTGTTAGTAAGAAAGTTATACCAACAAGTTCTATATATTAAAATCTTTTGACCACACGGTTATCCATTATTGACCCAACCCAGCTATGCGTTTTACATAAATACATGTTCTTTAAAAACTCCAGAGATTTACGCTTTATAGAGTTTTCTTCTGCAGATAATTTATGGAGAGTAAAAAAATGTAAAATTTACATTGACAATATTGGAGCAATAATTATGACTAAATGAAATTTTGGATGGCATACTTGCAAAGAGTACCAAGAACCTTTGGGAATTACCATGACCTAATGTAAATTGTTATTGAGTTCTTTCTGCACTAATACTTTTAACAAAAGATGGGAAGACTCAACGATATGTAAACATCTGTATGCAATCTGGCCACTTTCCGATAAAAAGAAATCGAAAACTCTAATTGAGATGTCCCCCAAAGACATTGGTCTTCTGGTAGGGTTGACTACAGGACACTGTAAACTAGGGAACCATGCTTGAAGACTAGGTCTTCCTTTCAATCAAATCTGTCGAAGCTGTGGGGAGAACGATGAGAGCGCATCTTATCTTTTGTGTTTTTGCCCAGCTCATGCACGTCGGCGACTTAGTACTTTAGGAGCCCCCTACCTTAAGGACCTGGACCAGTTACAGGATCTGACTTTAAATAGCATTTTATGCTTCGCAAAAGGTTCTAGGTTTTTATTATATATATACGGCATCACAATGGGCCAATGGGCCTAAGTGGATCCACTAGGGATCACCGGTATAACCTAACCTACCATGACCTATTTCAAAAATTATTTTATTTTAATATATTAAATAATTAAATCTATTTATTCTATTTCAATGAGATTAAATGAGATCTTACATATACGAATAACTCTATACGATCATAATTATTATAAAAGAGTAAAAGAGATCACTTGGAAAAACTTATTGATTAAATCGTTCATATATAATTCTTAAATCGCAAGTGTCGGGAATTAAACCTTTTCAGATTTGAACCGTGAACCCGCGTATTAACACTCAAAACCAACGTACAATTAATTTGCATTATTCGAATTTAGATTTTCATAAATTGTTGTTATTTATCACAGCTATATAAGTAATTCTATTCTCATAAATTAATTTACAAATTTCAAAACTATTGTTTCTAGAAAAAAAATTCTACATATTTATTTGATGAAAAATTCTTAAATTTGAAGGTTTGTACATTTTTTCACCATTACCCCCTTTTCTTTTCGAAATAGATTTCTTGTCCTAGGGCAAAAATTTTTAATTGGAACAGTACCTTGTGTTTTTGCTTACTGTATCTTTATTTAATTAATTTAAACATTTCTGTCGAACAAAAAGCGAAGACAAAGAAAAATCTGGCAATCATAATAATGCCGTCATTAATTGTACTAATAAGGACATTTAAAATTGAGTTAAATCTTCTGCCAGACTGACTTTAATCAAAAGTTAGCGAATGTTTATAATTTAAGAAAAATACTAAAATAATTGAAAAAACAACAATTTTAATTAGTATAGTCAGGTTAATTTAAAATTTTGTACTTTTAGGTCATAAAAAAAAATAAAACATTTAAATAATAATAAATGATGGAACAGATAAAATTAATGTAACAATTTCCTTCCTAAAATTGATGAGTGCTTTAAAAAATTTTCATTTAAAAAATTGGATTACGAGTACAACAAAGTATGTAGGAAGCAAAATTTTTATTCACTTCTACACTCGTACTTCTGCTACTTAAGGGCAATTTTGCTATCTAGATTGGAAGAACAATGTCGAAACGCCTTTGCAGTAAACAAGACTCTCACATCTAAAGGAACAGATAATTATGTAAAACTGCCTTTACCTGTCTAAGGAAAGCAGTGTACGCATTTTAGGTACATTACTTTAAACATTAGGCAGTTTGTACGAGTATACAGTAACTTAGTATGTACTTTGGTATACAAATTCTAGGTCAGTCAAACGTTCGCGTGAAGAGAAATATCTGCATCTGAAAATGCTTAATGTGTACTCATTAATTTAAATTAAAAATTAATAAAAATATAACAATAATGTAATATTCTCTCTTTAATTACGAGTAATTTGCTTTAGGCTTAATGGAATAATACGAATTAAAGCTCCTTAAATTTTCACTCACCATTGTTATAAAGATACCGAATTCTGGATTCATTTCGATGGTGTCGCCATCAGTAAATAAAAATGATTTTTTCTTCTCTTTCTTGGCTGTTAAAACAACAGCCACTTGTTGCGCTGCCACAGATAGAACAGGCAACTCAATGCGATTGAATTCATCAAAACAGCCCCAAGTGCCAGATTGTGCAAGTCCCTTGTAAATACGCCCGAGGCCTCTGTAAATAAATGTGCGGGTGTACGATATCAAACCAAACATAATGTACTCATCTTCATACATATACATATATATGACATTAATTATAAATTTAAGCCAATGCGCTACAAAATACTTTTAAAATGTAATTTGTGTCGTACTACACACACGAGTTGATTTTATATACGACTATGATACGTGAGTATATATGTCATATGTAGAACTTAATACCTGTAATCCATTTGATCAGAGCAATTAAATACCACAACATATTTAGCCAATGTCTTGCCCATATCCTTGACGGTTTCCGTTTTGCCAGTACCTGCTGGTCCACATGGTGCACCGCCCATACTCAGGGTTAACGCTTGTGCCAATGTAATATAACAGCTTCAAATAGTGTAAAAATAAATATAAACACAAAAATTTAATTATAATTTGTACATCTGATATTAAAAAAAAGTCAACAAAAGGGTCCTTACAATTAAATCATAAAAATAATTTTGACATCAAACCATAGCACTACATGTACTATATGTAAATTATTTAAAAAAAAATTATTTATATAAAAATTAATAAAACTCAGTAAAAGCCAATTAAACACAGTTCGTTCCTTTTAATTACACTGTAAAAAATGTACGAGTTTATTATTAAAGTGTAATATGCGGATAATTAATTTAATGCACAGCTTCGTATTGTAGGAGCTGTGGCTTTCAATATTTACTTTAAAAGCTTTCTCAGATACAAATAAATGTTATCCTTTTGTAATTATAGCGTTTTCGTATTTCGTATGCAAATTACAGAATGTCAATTGTAATAATTAAATTTAATTATATTTAAATGCTGAAGTGTATTTTCTCTTTAGTATAGTTAAGCTTGTATAAAAGACAATAAGGTTTTAAATGATTTTTTGTAATATGATTTTTAGTTATCGTTATTTTATACTAATACTATGCGTATATATCATGACATATCTCTATATCATAGATATTAATACTCGTATATATGAGAGATGTGAACATAGTACAATTGATAACCAGTACAAGCATTTATAAAAAAATATGCTGCGCTAATATATGTATTATAAAAATGTATATAACAAAATTAAATTGAAAATAGAGCTCATTATATGGTATAACAAAATTAAATTAAAAGTAATGCAAGTACGATAAACGTTGTTGAATATACAGAATTAGTAAGTCTTGTCTTCTCAGTTCTCTTGCCTTACAATATAATGTATGTGTATTCTATACAATTCTAAAGAATAGATATACGGCCAACTTTTAGATGCTTTGAAAATAGTTTGGCAGATAGACAAGGGCAACCCTTATATCAACCCTTATATGTAATCACCCATTTAACAATTAGTAAAATACCATAAACGAACTGTGATACAATTTTCTATAAATCAACATAGTTATATGCATATAGTGCTATTAGATCATATTTGTGAGAAAAGAGGAATCCCTTCAGAATGTTTCACAAACATAAACCACATATATACAAAACGAATATAAGATCGATTTTTATGTATGGATGTAAAACGATATCTGAACGAATTGACCTACGACAGCCCATTACTTTGCCCTGAATATACTTACAAAAATATTTGAATATATCTTTTATGATATAATTTCAAATTAAATATGTTAAATGAAAAATATAGTATTACAAGTCCAATGATGAATAAAGATAATAAAATATATGGTCATAATCTAAACTAAAAATTGAAAGTTTAAGCCGGTTTTTATAAAAACATACTTTATGTTAGCTTGTCTTATTATGTAAATCTATTCAAAATTAATGTACGAGTATTAAGTTATTTATCATGAGGAACGTCTTGATTTGAATATGAGCATTAAGTGCTTTGGAACCAAATCATTATAATTTTATTTATCATTGACATCTTCAGAGATCTCAAGATTGATCCGATCAAGAAATACTTAAGGGATAGAGCACTGAAATTATTTGCGAAAACTGACAGACCTACCAACACCTCGTTATCAAATCTCAGAATGGTTACAGGCTCCTCGGAGAGGTATGTAGATCTGAGGTCAATTATTGTTTAGTCTAATGAAGTGATAAATAATAATCCAGTCAAGGCGTAAAGAGGGGTTTTGAAGATACCTCGAGTTAAGAAAGAGTAAAAGTGCTCAAGTGCACTGGCTCAAATAGCTTCAACATAACTACAGTTAAAGTACAGTCTAAACATTTCTTCCAAGACTCCTTCATTCCTTAGAATATCTCACAACTACTTCCCAGTCAATGATCCCAAATTGTTAAACATAATTATACTAGTTGAACCGAAATGTACCATAAACAATACATGTATTTAAATTAAAAGTAGTTCAGATAATATATATATTATTTAATTTATGGATTTCTATAATAATATAACTTTTTATTATAAAATTGTTACTGAGAATTAATTTATAATTTAATAGACATACATGTATGTATATACACATATAAAAATTATTGTGTTTTAAATTAACTTTAATGTTAATTTGCTATAATTAAACAATAGTATACCCATATATGCAATTTTTTTAAAATTAAAATTCACTAAACCTTTAAAGTTGATTCTAAACATTATTTAATTTAATTTAAATAACAGAAATCTAAAAGTCTCTTAATCATTGTTTTAATATCAAAAATGCTTATGAAATGCTGTTATAAATAATAAAACGTATTAATTCAATTTATTAAATAAATTTTTGGCATTTAATATTTAAACCAATTCAATGAAAATTCTTTAAATTTAATTAAATTACGTTTAATAACGTATCTATTGCTACGTTATTAATTGAAAAAAGGGGAAGGACAAGTGTGCTTATAGAAATATTTTGTTTGATTTATTAAAAGCAATTAAACTTAGCAATAAAAATATAAAAAATATATAAAAAGTTAATGTTGAGTTCCCTTTTTGGTTAATTGTTGAAATATCCGTAATTAGTATTAAATTATCCCCTCTTTAGTTAAATTTCTATTATCAATAATAATAGTTTGTAAAAAGAAACAGTATTCAATGTATTTGAAGAAGAAATTAAATGTTAGGTGAATTAAAACAATTTTAATTTATAATAATTATTACTTTTTTATTACTTTTTTTTTGTGACATTACGTGAAAGAAAATTTAATAAGGAAAACACTTTTTTTTTATGTTGAAGCTATTTGAGCCAGTGCACTTGAGCACTTTCACTCTTTCCTAACTCAAGGTATTTTCAAAACCCCTCTTTACGCCTTGACTGGATTATTGTTTATCACTTCATCAGACTAAGCAATAATTGACCTTAGATCTACATACTTCCCCGAGGAGCATGTAACCATTCTGAGATTTGATAACGCGATGTTAGTAAATCTGCCAGTTTTCGCAAATAATTTCAGGGCTCTATCCTATATGTATTTTTTGATTGGATCAATCTTGAGGTCCCTGAGAATGTCTTTCGTTCTAATGTACCACGGCAGTTTGAAAAGTCTTCTTAAAACTTGGCTTTGTACAATTTCTAGCTGGTAAATAGTAGTGTTTGAAGCTTTGCTAAACGCTACACTTCCATATAGAAGTGACGGACAAATTATTTGGTTATATAACAGTTTCCTATTCTTAGCATTGAAATTTTCATTTCTGAATAGCGGTTGGAGGTAATGAAGAATATGGGCACAGCTAATTCTTTTCAGTGGAACATGTTTAAGCTATGTGAATCGTTTATCCAACGTGATGCCTAAATATTTAACGCTATCCTCCCATTTTTTTACCATGTCTCCCACTCTCATTCTCGACGGATTCTGTCTCCACTTAAGCGTTTTAAACAGAGCCTTCGTTCTTTCATTATTGGTTTTTATTTTCCATTTCTGGAATTACTCCCGAATGAGGTTTATATGCTCTTGAAATGTGTTGGTTATGTTGAGAGCACATTTATCTAAGTATAGCATACCTAGGGACCGAACTTTGGAATATCAGATATATACATGTTGTAGAGAGCGGAGGAATGTGGCGATTTTTAAAGCCTATTAGCATATCCCAAATAATTGAAAACTAACAAAATTATTCCAGGGCAACTAGGAATATTCGGAAAAAAATTTTGTTTGAACTAGCTAAACAAGGATCAAGCATGTTGACCAGAGAAACAAGTACTAATCTCATTAAAAGGTGATCAAAATAATTTTTAACAGTAACAGAACATAAATAGAAAACTACGATGGTCTTCGAAAAATCCAAACTAATACGACCAAGTTATAATTATCAAGAACAAAAATAATATAAAATAGAAGCAAAATCAAGGTGTAAACTTCTAGCTTGTTCCCGGTCAAAAATATATAAATTGCTAGACTTATTATACAAACTTAAGAATTGAAAAGAACCACAGATTGTCAATACATGTATGGATAGTAATTTACATTATCTATATTTATATATATTTATCTATATATGTTTATTATTATAATATATGTTATGTATATATCTACTATATTATCTATATTTATACTAGAACTAAAAAGTAAATGACTTATTTATTTTCTTTGTATTTGATGAAAATAAACTTTGATTATGTTGTGAATCTAGTCAAGACCTATTTTTCTATATCTCTTGTTGAAAAAGATCTGATGCAAACATCTCGACGCTTTATTTCAAACATCTGGTTACTTTATCTTACATTTAAAAATTGCTTAATAAGACAATAATGTGTCCAGATGATGAAAAGACATCCAACTTTATATATCTTCTTTTACGAAAAAAAGTATAAGCCTTTAAAACAAATTAAAGAGAATCTGTCGGTTTCCATAGATTCCAGCTTATACTTTTTTAGTGATTTTATTTAGCACTCGTTTTGTACTTATATGTTATGTTATATGTGTATGTTAATATAGAATTTGTCATCCACACATTAATTTTGGAAAACTGGTTGCAGAGCCAAACCAAAAACTTTAATAAATCTTTTGTCTTAACTTGTCTCTTCAATCGTGACTTTGAAGTTCTAATCTTACAACTTTCAAACGTTTATAGCACATTCATCACATTCATCACATTCATCATTCATCACATTTATTACAGCCTATACTACCAATAAGAAGCCTAATTGTTAACATTGAGCAGCAACTTTTATATATACCTAGCTAGTAAACACAACTAATTAACAGCTAAAGAAGTGCTGTTAACTGGCTTTTTGACTTTTGGTTATGCTAGTGTTTATATTTGCGATATATAAATTTTCTTCATAATTGCCATAAACTAAGTTTAGTAGAGCAATTAGATTTTTCAGCCCCTTAAATATTTTTTTTAATATAATTTTGTATAGTTTAAATAATTCTCCTTGATCTAAAAACTTTTCGTTTGCTATTGTTTTTTGAAAAACCCACATATATTTTAAATTGGCTATAAAATAGAACACATAAGCTTTTTCATTATCGAACTAAAAGCTTTGAAAACTGTTAATACTCTAAGACAGTTGATATTAACTTATAAAAAGTAATAAACTTTTACACACTTTCCTTTAAAAAATCCACATATTTGCGTAATAAATTTTACCCTAAAAGTGTGGAAAAGTTTTCATTACTTCATATAACATAGTTTATTTAAATCTTTAATGTCTTAATAAAGCTTTTGTGATATTTTAATAGCATTTAAAGAAATATTTTCAAAACAAAATTCTCAACGTTAACAGTAAAAATAGAAAGTGAAACAGCAAATTTCTCCACATTCTTTAATTTCATTTAAAACTTTCTCCGAACGAAACCAAATATTTCAAAACAAACTTTCAAAGACTCGAAGTAATTTGAGAAATTTGCGGAATTTGAGCAAAAATTACTGTGAAATACTCTGTGATAGATGCACTGGGAAGTTGAAATAAACTACCACAATTTAGTGCAGTTACTGCAGAGTTGAAGAAGGATATATAAGTGTATAAAATAATACAGAAAAATTAATATTTAAATATTACTTTAGTGCAGACTCGTATGATTGATAATGTTTCAAAACAGAGATTAGATTTAAAACAAACCACATGTGCTCTTTTGCGTGAAATAATGTAATAAATGTCACATGAGAAAGTAATTGAAAAAGAAAGTAGAAGGATATCAAAATATAAATAGATATTTAAATTATAAAATGCACATATCAAAAAAAATTTATATCATATTGAAGGTGTTACAATATAACAAAATCTAGGGAAGTTATAATAGATTGACTTCTTCATACTCGTAAAAGCCTGTCTGAGATACCTTGAACAGATATATTTGTATGCATAATAGATACTTTTTTAAAAATATATAAAACACAAAAAGGCTATGAGATATCATTTCTATTTTCCGTTTTCATTACAGCAAAATTTAAAATAGAATTTCAAGTAACGAAAAAGAAATTGATTGATAACAATTTAAAAAAAACCTTGAGACATCACAGAAAATAATAAAATAACTGAGAGTAATTTGTGCAGTATAATACCGTCCTCAAATCGTGTAATTTTTTTTTAATCTATGGTAAATTTGCTAACACACTCACCGATCTGTAAGTGGCGTAATTACTAAACGATCCGTACAACCCAAATATTCATTTTGGTACGTAAATGTTACATCTGTCACTGATATCCAAGTTTTGTCTAAATCTTCCTTAAAATAAAATCGACATTGCTTTAACCACTCAAAATCATTCGCCGACTTTATGTTCATGCGGCACTGAAAATAATTTTTAAAATTTCACACCTTTTCATATACACATATAAATTTCAATAAAACCTATTTCTATATTTAACCTAAAATTCATAAGTGTCAACTAACTAGAACTGCCTTACATATTATTCTTTTTACATTATTATTTCTTCAAGCCATATTATTCTCTTTTCTTTACAAATTAATCTATCGCTCCTAGTTTATTTCTCACATTATTCCAATAATTATTTTTAACTATCTTACTCACTTACTCATTTTGTGTCCCATACTTCGTCATTGGTACCCCCACTTATTTCTTAAATTTCCTTTTATATTCTTATCTCTTAGTTAGTTGTGGTGGATGGAGGACGAATCCTCCCCAATTAGCTAAAAAAGCTAATAACCCTCTATCTAGGGTAGTAGATAGAGGGTTAGCCTAAAACCAGCCAGAGGCATTAACACAGGTAAGAATCTGGGTAATGCTAATGCTGGAGATATCGCTAAGTGAGTTAAAGAAGGGGACCCCCAGAAGCTTAAACCTAGTTCTGACCAGACCTGTACAAAAACACATCAGGTGTTTTGGTGTCATTTCTTCAGGGGCTGGTACACACGCACTGCAAGTGGTACCACAGGAAAGGCCGACTCCAGCTCCATGTCGTTCTATGGACCAGTGTCCCATAAACACAGATATTAGCCTAGATACCTCAGATTTGTTTCTACAAATTTTCTTATCCTTTGCTTCCTCCCCTTTTTTTACTCTAACTTCATTGTAATATTTATAACTCATTTTATACCATTTTTATTTCTTTTCACAATTCATCTTGATATTCTTAAATGTTAAATTTTAGTTTTTCTCTTTCTCTTCCCTGTTTTCTTTTTCTTTTTTATTAAGTTTTACACGCAATACTTTAAAATCTTGTATATCTACTTCAGGTATAAAAGTGAAGCTTTTTATGACTCAAAGAATCTCTATTTTTTTTTTTTTCGTCTCATTACTTTTATGGTCTCTCATTTAAATTATATCTCTAAGTTTCTCTATCTTTCCCCTGCTCACTATAAAGCATTCTTTTGGTTTAACTTACTCATAATCCCCTTTTATTATATTTACCAAAATATCAAATATGTCCCGTTGATGTACGTGTATCGTTATTAACGTCTCGAAACTGGTGCGTTCCATTTTCGTCAAATTACGCGTTGTTTGATCTATAAGTGTATTAAGCATTTCTAAAAATTTATTATTTGTCTCTGACATGACTTTTCTCTCAACTCTGGCCTGCATCAGTGCCATTTCCGCGTCGCGTGTCCAAATCATTTGTATGCCAAGTAAACCAATTTGGGCTGGCACTTTCTCTAAAAAGCCCAACAAAGTAAAATTTGGATCATTAATAGTCGCATAAGCGGTTCTAATAATCGAGTGTAATGACTGCTGTGCTGTGACCAGTAATTGAGTAAGCCATGTCTCAACAGAACCCTCCGCACGTATAGCGCGATCAAGTTGTATAGTTTCGCCCTCGCTTGAAATAATTGCCATCATCTTATTATATTCAATATCGTGAAATTTCACTTTACGAGTATTATCAAAAATGGAGAGCAAATGATTTTGTATGGTGTGTGAGTCTGATGCTTGACCCAATATTTCCAATAGTGCTGGATCCGATACAAAAAAGAAACGTGGAAACATCATACGTTTGCGCTCCAAATATCCACTTAACGATTTTTGACAAATTTCAAGTTGCTCCTGTAGATGTGGTAATAATTGTTTAAGTAAATCATCGCCGACACAACATGCCACGACGCCTGGCGTCTCATGTGCACGTTGCATTATTTTTTGCCAAGATTTATCAATTTTAGAGAAACGTTTGGCTTCTTTCGGTAATTGTTTAGCTATATCACCGCCTACAAATACAGCCTCTAAATATACCCACATATTTTGCACAAGCAACCAACGTTCAAGTATCTCATTCGAGTTAGATAAATCAAAGACCCATTGTTGGATTTGTTTGCGAAATGGTGCATTATAACGATTTGACAGCAATGAACCCAAAACCATTAAACTATCTTCCAATTGACCTATAGTTTCAGCAGTTGTATCACCTCGTAACAATAGTTCGCCACGATTATTGAAACTCATAAACTGCAGCTCATGTACTGACCATTCATTAGTCACTTGTTTTAGCTTAGCTTCAATATCTTTCTCTTTCATAGCACTTATGCATATATCCTCAATATCCTCCTTGTGCTTAAGTAGTGGAGCTTCAAGTATATTCTTTAACGAGAATCCTTCAGAATCAAATTCAAATATATACTGTGTAACATCCATAATCCGCTGCCAATGCCGTGGTTTCATTGCTTTGTTCGCCATAAGCTCAAGCAATGGGCACATGTCGTTGAAATCATCAATAGTTTTCTTAAGCGCGTGGAAAGCAGGCCACTCTTTCAAACCTTTAGGCAGTTTTCTACAACGATTTTGGAACTCCATTAGTTCATTGTTAATCTCTTCAATATCAACTTCATTCCAAGGTATGTCATAGTAACTGCTAACACGATCAATAACATCATTATAGAGTTTATATAATTTTTGTAATAGATTAAGTTCTTTGCGTATTTGACCGAGTTCAGGATAATCTGTTTGCGGTAAGCCGAATAATTCCTCACCACTCTGATAGGCTTGCAGACGGCGCCACATACCCTCAAACCGATTTTGAAATAGTATTAGACGATCGGAAGCTTCACGTGGTGTTAGACCCGCCTGCATTGGACCAGCTGTACGATATTCATTAACATAATCAATCTTATCTTGTTTAAATTTAGAAAGATTATTCTTCAAATCATCCTGGAAAGATGGCTGCATTTCAAGCAATTTAACTTGAGCTTGTAGCGCACATGACAACAGATTTTGAAAAGTTGCACGTAAATTATCTACCAAATCGAACTGTTCACGTTCAACTTGTATATCATATCGGGTAAGCACATTAAAAGCTTCCTATGGTAACATCAACAGAGATATTAATAACTTATTATTTGCATAAATTTATGTACTTACTTCAATAGGGTCTATACGTAATTCCATATCAACTTCTTGTTCTCTTATCTTACTTAGAGTTTCCATAATCATGCGCACGTCGTCCAAGTCACGTATTGGACGATCTAGTTTACGATCCATTTCATTTATGACAGCATACACATAGTCCATTTCTTTCTTATATTTCTTCTTCATGGCCTGACCAATTTTATGTGTACATGCTTTATATGTAATAGAAACAAGAGTGTAGATATAAAATAACTGCAGATTAATGGCAATGTTAAGAGGTGCAAAAGTGCTAAACAAATTAAGTGCTTTAAATATTATATAGTTGCACTTAAGAATCTATAACTTAAAATTAAAAATATCTATCACTAGGACTACAGAAATTTGGATAATAAAATTATAATTAATAATATATTATATTATAATGTTTTAATAATTTATGGAAATTATCTACGAGTATCATGATATATAAAAATTTATAAGCAGTTAGTTATAAGCAGAAGTTGCTCTGCAAATGATGTGTTGGAAAATATATGTGTAACTAGAAAAAAATAGATTAGTACAGTCAAACTTCCATAACTCGAACTTCTATAACTTGAATTTTCTACAACTCAAACTAAATAGAGTACAACAGGCTTTAGAGAGCAAATAACATATAATTGCAAAAAATTCTGTAACTCGAAGTCTCCATAAATCGAACCTTTTCTTTGCAAAATGGTACTTCGCATTATAGTAGTTTAACTTTACATAACTTTAACATCATAGGTCTCTGCGAATGTATTTCAGAGACGCTTCAAAAAAGTGTGGATCTATCTACAGGAAATTTTCTATATTTTCGAGAAAAACTTTCTACAGTAAAGTACAGTATCAAAAAGACTTTTGTTTTATTAAAAATTTTGGTGCATAACTATTCAACTGAGTTTCATAACAATTGGTTGCAGAAACATGTTTAGTGCACTTCATAAATTTACTAAATCTTTTAAATTTTAAAGATATTTGAAATTATCTTTATTTATCAACTACTCAAAACCAAGAGAATGCAAAAAAAAAATATTCTTCATCTACATTAAACATTAAGTGAATAATTGGCAATAAAGTGAACTCATCGATAAAATTGAATTGGAAATGTCTGTAAATTATTTTAACACTAAATAAACGTTATTTACACTCCAAATTAATAATTTACAAAAGATTACACAAAGTCATGCAATTCAAAAATGCGAGTATTTCAAAAAACAAACAATCGGATTATTCATGTTTTAGTTAAGTACAATGAACCAGATACCAGATATTTACATAGATTGGTTGAGTGCGCAGATGCTTACATTTTATTTCGATAGCCAAACCATATTTGAGACGTTCATTGGAAACAGCTATGCATTGTCCAAACACCTCCATGTCAGGTTCAATTAATAAATTAGCATCCAAATCAGATAAGGAACGTAAAGTGGTCTCAAATTCTTGCAAGCCAAATTCCATAAGCTGACGAGTGGTTCTTTCATTTTTCCACAGGAAGTGATATGGTTTCCAACGTTTTACATATGTTTGTATATCAGGTTTTATATTTTTGATACAATTCGAGAGTTGATTAAGGGTTTTTGCGACTTCCTTGTTATCCATTATAGCAGAATAGAATGACTTCAACATGTGCGGCATTTGCGGACGTTCTTCTGAGGCTAAGCAATATAATTTCCGCCTTCGTGACCGAGCGTTATTTTCATTACTGCGGTTACGACCAACGCGAGGTTGAGGCGTAATGGAAACTTGCTGGTAATTGAAAATTTTATAATTAAGTTAAATATCACTAGAATTATACTTTACAAATAAATTAAAAATAAAAATATTATCTAGATTTAAGTCATATCTGCAATATGTATAGGAGAAGTTGTAGAAAACTGTGGTTTGTTTAAAAAGGTCATATTTCCATATTTCCCCATATGTACCATATTCGACCAATTTTATTTAATTTAATTTAAATAATTAATTAAATTTAATTGTCATTAAATAGAATTACTATGAAGTTGTGTGTTTTATCTGTCATAATAGAACCTGAAATTTTTTGTGAGTATATTTATAGCATGTTATTCGATATATCGAACATATACTTCTTGCAAAATCATGGCTTGATGCAAAAGACCTAAAGAAATCCAAACAAGTCAATCGGTTCAATCGCTATATTATATGTAGATTGTTATCACTGACGTCTTAACTTTACATGCAGCTACTATCTTATAAAGATTGAATTGAAAGATAATAATACCTGCAGATTCTGTAAAACGCAAAATAAAATATTCACACATTTTATATGCTCTCCTGCGATTATCACATAATGGATCCAATATTTCTATCTAGTTCTAATTGAACCGAATGAGATCGGAAATCTTGAACAAATATATATTGTTGATTCATTAGTAACTTTTATAAAGTTAAAAGACTTTCTTCAAATTTACATTTTATTGTCTTTTTTAAAGAGAATGTCAAGAATTTATTATTTTTTATTATTTTACTGCAGTAAGTCAAATATATATTTGAACCTATAAAAGTAGAAACACATGAACCTATAAAAGTAAAAACATAGAAACACATTAAATGAAAATTTGAAGAGCCTTTAAAACTTACAAGTGTTCCGACTTTTTTATAGAAAGAAAAAAATAAAATCTTTATATGGTACACAACACCTAAAAGTCTTATAATGATCTATGGACTTTAAATAGATCAATTTCTATATAGTTCAATTTGTACTAAAAAAAATCTATGATCGCAAAAAGTGGAAGATATGTCTATATTAGATTTCGAGCGAAATTATAAATATTTCTTAATATGCACCATTATCAATCATAATCAATGTCCATATGAATAGTAGCACTATGTATTAAGTTATACAAGATCATTACAAAAGAATACCTCAAAATAAAATGCTTTAATCTGGCTATATCAAATGATCTATTATTAATATTTAGACAAAAGTAATTTACTAAAACGCATTATAAATATTATTATTCTTATAATAAAATATGTCGAATTTTTAATAAAACATTGCTATTTCAAAATTTCCATCTAGGTCCACCCAAAAAAATGGAAAATCTAATATTAGTAATTATTTCATGGATATAAACACAAACCTTCTTATTCAATATTTCAACTGCATAAAATCACCTGTTTAACCTGCAATTGTGGTATTAACGAACTTTACATTAAAGTTAAAGCCATAAATTATAAAATTAATCCGCACTAAATTTAAACCTTGCACTATAATGCTTCTCCATAACTACTTTCAAAATTCAAAGTCTGTTTTATAACATGTATTTTGTCTTTTTTTAACATATGTTATAAAACAGCAGCCGGGAAAACTTTAGACGTAGTCGATTAATATAACCACAATACCAATAAAAACGTTGGTGTACAATCTCGAATATCTATATAAAATGAAGCTGATAAAAATCAATTGAGTTAAAACCCTAACATCCTATTCATTAACCAGCGATTGTAAAATATTTGGCACCCAAATAGAGTGTTTAAAAATTTTTTTATACACAGGTGTTACATGTTGAAATGTAATATAAGCATTCTTTAATACATATATTCTATTGATAAGTTTGGACTTACCGGATTTTCTTTACCACTAGTCCACTGTGCTACACCTTTGGCAATGCTCGTTATAGTTTTACCCGCAGTTATAAGTATATCTTGAAGTTCATCCAAATTGGGTCTAATAACAACGTTCGGTATACGAAGATGTGCAGATAATGCAAAAATCGGTTTCTTGGGAGTCAAATCGTTCTCATCTGAGATGAAGCGGCGACGAATCGTATCCAATGCAGCTCTTATTACTTTAATGAGCACATCAATCACTTTACGACTGTAATAGCGGCGCATTTCAACAACTGCATTACAGACCATGTCCTGAAATATGTTTGAGAAAGTAGAATATATATTAAAACTAATATTAAAAGTCAATTTTCTTCAAAGCGTGTGCCAACCTGCATTCCCTTTGGCAGACTTTCAGTTGTGGATAAAAGTGTCAGTGGGTTTTCAAAGCAAGACCACAAAATGCTCCAGTCCTGTTGCTGGTTGGTGTTGCCACCACCACTACCAGCGCCACCACCACTACCACCACCAGCGACACCATTAGTCGCTGCAGCAGCTGCACTTGTGCCAGCGCGTGCACTTTCTTCACCTTTTCTTGCAGAAGTTTGTTGTTCTTTCGGCGAAGCTGTAATAACATTTGTGAATAATTAACTTACTTGCAGTTTATGTTACTAATAAAATCTACACTAACTACAAGCAATTACCATCAAACAAGGTAACAATATCATCACCAGCGATTTCCTTGAATTTTTCCGTTGCCTTATCGACCAAATTCAGAACTTCTTCAACGGCTTCAGACACCATTTGGCTCTTGCGATTTAATTCGATTGCCGCTTGTCTATGATAACAAAATGTAAATAATGAAAATATTTGCGTAGTGCAAAGTGTATCGTAAAGTGATGAAAGCAAAAACTCTCAAGTCCAAAAATATTTAATAGAATTCGCCAATTTATTTTGAAAAAACGTTGAAGTTAAAATAATAAATATTAAAAGGATAAATGGCAGCAGACAACGATCAATGTAGATAAATTGAGGAAATTTATTTTCAACTGCAGTTGACTACAAAGTGAATTCCCTGACAACAACTATTACCCTCTCTGCTCCTACCAGAATTCATTTCGCCTTCAGTTTGGCGTTTTATGAAGTTTTTTGCCTCCAGTAAACATTAAACGGAAGATAGCTTTTAAAGCAATTAGCAAATTCCACAAGTTGTGCAAGCAGCTGTTTTCTCCATTGCGGATGTACATGTTACTTGTCCATGCTAATTGCTTTGAAGAGCCACTTATTAGTTACGTTTCATTATGGATAGCGAGCTTTGTTGACAGGCAGTGCAAAACGACTTGATAAGAGGTATATTAAGAAGCTCGATTATCTAGTTAATTCAAAAGAAATTCCTTTAAATGCGAAACCAGTAAATTCATTTTTTATTTTTTGAGTTGCCAAAGAAAATAAATATTTGAGAAAACAATAATATTTCCATGAAATTAAACCATGTCATTAAGAAACAACTTTAATCAATTTCTTATTCATCTGTATATCTCATATATTTTGTTTCTTATATGAACTTTCAAATACATATTGTATAAATAAATAAATTTTATTATTATAACCGCCAACACCCAGAAAGGGAGAGGCAGTTTAAGAAAAAAAATGAAAAACACAAACTTTGAAAACAATCTACATGTCATAATAATCTAAAGTACAGTATATGAACTAAATGGTGTCAGTTCTTAACAATTAACTCCGACGGTAAATCTTATTTTATTTTGCCTAGAATTGCCCTGAAGCAGCAAGTTAAGCACAAATTAGCAAAGCTATAAATATTTTCAAATACAGTAAAATTTGCAAAAATATGTCAAGAAACTATAAGCCCACATCAAATAGCCCCGCCATAAGTGAAATCTAAACTTGCCTTGTTGTTTATCATTATTGTCGTTACTACACTTTTTCTTCTAATCTTTTCACTTCTTCCAGCATATAATCATTCCATATATTCATAGAACATATACCTCTCTATTATTCCCAACTCAATTATATATATAAGTTAGGGCCGGTAAAATGACAAATACTTATTATAGTTATAATGGACTTATAATGGTAGTCCATTATAAGTCCATTGTAAGATAAATTTAAAATATCATTTTAGTAGTTTTAAGATTTAAATACTTATTGGTAATCTCTACCAAGAAGATTCAATAAACATTTTTAATATATAAAAAAAAGCTTCCTTACACCGAAAATAGAAAATCGTGTCCAATTTAACATATTCAATAAATAACAGCCATGATGATTTAAATCAGTACCGCTCAATCCAAGATAACATAACAGTAAAATATTCATGTGCATTACAAGAACCATATTGGAACGCCAATACAATAAGAAAAAACACTAGTACTTTCAGCTGCAATCAAAAAAATTTTGAAATAAAAACTTTTCTCCTCGACAACCTATAAAAATTATAAAGATGAAAAATTTATTACATTCAAATCATTACGAATTTACAAATCTTGATTGAAACCTATGTAAGATTAGTAAATCGACTTTTGAACACAACCAAAGATTCAGTCTATCTACCCACTAATTTGAAACACTTTCACAGCCCTGATTTTAAATACAACTATAAATAGGTATAATCATGTATCACAATACCTATTGAAGTGTGATTATGTTGAATACTAATTGATTACTTGAGTATCTCTGAATTATGAAACCTAAAATACTCACATATTAGAGTATGAAAAATATATAATTTCCAATAAAGAGGTTTTCGAAAAATAGTGAACTATAATAACAAAAATTCTTTTTTATATTATTTTAATAATTTGAATTTTTGGCTGCCCACACAAAATACCCATCATCAGTGGTCTTGTAATTCTTGTATTTAATTATTCGTAAATAATTTTTTTTGAGACTACAAGTGCCAGGAATCGAACTCGTGTCCTGTCAAATTTGAAGCTCAGAGTCAGCTCTCCTCAACCAACTGACCCAAAGCCGTACTTGATTTTTATGTTCGCATATTTTTCTGGAGTTTTGTGTCCTGCCAAATTTGAAGCTAAAAGTCGGCTCTCCTTAACCAACTGACCCAAAGCGGTACTTGACTTTTATGTTCGCACATTTGTTTGAAGTTTTGTTAATTTGCAGTAAAAGTTTTATTAACAAATTCACTTGCTGTGTTTATATTAGAACGAAATCATAAACAAGCTGTAGAATAATTAAATTAATTAATCATATTTTTATTTTTAATTGTTAAATTTTAATACTATTCTGTTTGTAGAGGCATTACTTGTTGCATGATTTATATATTCTTTCTTATGTATAGAACCTAATCTAGGGAAGTAATGCTGAGAAAGTCATGCTATTGTTACTCCACGATTCGCACGGACGAAACCAATATTTAGCGAATATAAGTTGTAATTTAACGTCATTTTTAATACGGAAGTGACCATTACATTTAATAGAAAATAGTATATTTCGTAAAGAGGTTTTCGAAATAAAGGTTTTCAATAAGAGTTTCCAATAAAATTCAAAAGTGATCAAAAGCAGTATATATTTGAATGAAAGTCGAGTGAGAATCACTTGTTTAAGTTATAGAAATAGTGTATGTGAAAAAATATGTGTGTTACCATTTGAGAATGTTTAATGGGTTTATTCGTGTTAATAAGATTTGAACTTGGTATTGTAATATTTGGAATTATGTCATAACTTTTGGTATATAGGTATTATTATGTTGTTGTTATTATGTTGAAATGAGGCTGCCGAAACTGAGAAATAATATTATCAAATTATTTCAAACTCTTCATTCCAATTAAAGTTGACCTGGAAATGCTTTCTACTTCTCAATACTTTAGCATCAAGGATCTATGTAATTCTTATGTGGGTACCAGGACATAAGGGGCAATGAAATGGCAGATTCCATAGCAATGAAGGGTGCATGTACTCCTTTCATTGGTCCAAAGCCCTTCTGCCAGGTAACAAATAGCTTCACAAATAACTTAATATGTGATTGGGAGAAACAAAATCTACTTAAACACTGGACATCCGAAACAGGCATGCGGCAGTCAAGAAGATTCATTGATCCTGAAAACCTCAGGATCAGGAGTTAACGCTATCCTTAACCTTAGCAGAAACGATATTAAACTCTACACTGAACTTCTTATAGGACACTTTAGACTCAATTACCATACGAAAAATATAGGTATGGTAGAAAATGATTCATGTCGACTCTGTCATGGGGAAAAGGAAACAACAGAACATGTTCTATGCAACTGCCCAGCGGCAGCAAGACGTAGACTTGACTACTTTGGAAGCAGCATCTTGGTCCCTAATCAAATAGGTAAAATTAAGCGCACAGCAATAACGAAATTTATAAATTGTCTAGAATTATTTTAGTTGGGCTTTTAGGCGCACAATTGATCTTTTAGGTCGGAGTGTATTCATAACCTATTATTTAATAATAATAATTATAAACTTTCAAATTTATAAATTATCAAATCAAATAGTATTTGAAATGTCTTTAACTCTTAATGGTATGCGACTAAACCCAATCACCAATCGACAAATTCCTAACACTATAGCTTAAATGGATTAATTTTCTTTAATTAGAATAGCCCCAAAGTGAAAGAGGAAGAGAAAACAAAAAAGAAGAGAAGAAAATACCACTCGTATTCTTTATAGAAACGAAAACATGAATAATTATTGGAATCCTAACTTAGATTGGATTCTTCATGTATACAAGAAAAAATAGCATTAGCTTTATATGTTATGATGATAATATACAACAATCAGCAGTTATGCTTTATTGACACTTTTTACTATAAAAAATAATTAAAAAAAACTTTTTACTAAAATGAAATTCACCTGCATGCTTCTTCATTTTTTTCTAAAAATTCTTCCACAGTCCAGATTTCATCATCTACGGATGTAAAAGTTTATTTTAAAAATAAAAAAAACAATTAGACAATGATAAACACTATTCTATACGGCCACATAGTTATAAAACTATGTCCTGCCCAAGTCCTTCCTGCACATCCAAGGTCATTACCAAGTGTGAATGCTCCTGCAAAGTTAATAAATATATAATAATAAAGTAGATACAGACCTGCTGGTAATATCTGCAGTGAGACATCCTGCATCCACATGAGTACATTTAGTATGCGATTGGAGTAAATGTCGTGCACTCGTGCGACAAGTACATCAAAAGTTTCAATTGCCTGCTTGCAGCGTTCATAGAATTGTGTCCAGTTTTGATTCGTCCACTTGAGCATAAATCAATGGAAGTAATAGCACAAACAGAAAACAAGCATACAATTTCATTAGATAAAGTTTTGCCTTGTTAAATGCGCCACGTACAAGCAACTAATTCAATTAACAACTTACATTGATTGTGTGTAGGCCAGGTTTTAGCATAGCCGTCAGACGTACCAATTGTGGTAAGAACAATGGGCGCACTTCTAACTTTACTCCGCGTACAGTTGTCAAAAACATTTTGATAAGATTCTGTTAATGATAAATGGAATGAAAAAATTTGCCACGAACTCCCACGTATAAGTCTTGTATTGGTTATTGTGTTTGGTTTGCTTACATTTAATGAATCCTGTATAGTATTAAAGTATTCTTGACGGCTCATTAGTGTAGCAGCAACAATGGGTAGCTCTATTTCTAATTTTGCCAACATTTTTGCTTCACGTATAAGTAAAGGTATTGTCGGATGTAAATTGACGAAAAGACGGTCCCCCTGCAGACCTAGCAAAGGCTGTAAGAGACAAGCATCAGCCACGCTTACCTAAAACCAAGTTTATTTTCAGCAACCAGTTCTACCAAACTTAAAAACCAATTATAAATTTTTTACTAACATCTTGATCCAGCCATATCGAGATTATTTCCTCTTCATATTCGTCTAATACGCCTACTACATAATTATAACGATTTTCTAAATCTTTTGTCTGTGGTAATTTACTAAGTACAGGATGCTCTGTCACTGCTATCATTAATTCTGTTATATGTGAGTCTAACGCTCTTGACCACTGTATACGTCCTGCTATTGGTGGAAAGTTTCTAGCTAAAGGTGGATCATCCCGTTGTCTTTTAAACATTTTTATTACCCGATCCACTTGCTTATCTACATATTTAATAATACGCGTATATTTTTCATCCATTTTTGTGAGTGGAATTTTTTCACTCACTTTTTCGAACCGTATTAAGAATCGTATGCATTGAGGCGTTTCCCAAACTGTATCAAAATTTGTTTCGATTAGTGTAGCTATAGTATCTTTAAGAGTATCAGTTTTAGACATAAAACGTTCAAAATCGTCATTAAATTCAATATTTCGATGATCTAAGTAATCATATTTTTTTGAGACAATATCTTTTTTAGCTTCTTCAAAATGATTAGAAGCCTCTTCGAGTGCTTCACCTAACAACAAACCTTCTAAGCGTCGCTCAAACAAGTGATTATAGTCATCTATCAGGTTAAACATGGACATAATTTTTGATAGGCGTTCACAAAATATATCAAATTTGCCGAAAACGAAATTTTCAGAAAAACCAAAAGGTGTTTGATTTGGTAGAAAAGGTTGTTCTCTAACACTGTAGTAGGTTTCGTGGTATATATGATTTAGTTTAATGCAATTGCTTAACTTGGTACGTATATTGTAGCGATCCTGCGACCAAATGGTCTCTTTGCAACGACATGTAATATATAGTTTACACGTTTCTATCATTTGATTAGTAATCTGAGGAGACATACAAACAAAAGTACGGGGTATGAAATATTGTATAATAATTATTAACGTAATAAATACTTAATTTTTATAAGTGTGTATAATAAAGTTATAACAATAGTAATAATATAATTATAGTAAAAGTAAAAATACTTTTTAAAACCGTGTGCAAGTTCGAGTAAATTGAGGTAAAATAAATTGAAAATTCCTAAGAAGTTTTTGCACTTCACTTATGTAAATATTTTTTTATTTATTTATTGCACTTACTTATTATATTTGGTTAAAAGTTTTCAAATTTATTTATTTATTAGATATCTTATAAAATTTTCACAATGGTAACACCTAACTTACCTAATTTTTATCTAATTTACCCTACTCGAAATTCTGGGAAATACCAACATCACTGCCATACCGACATAATTGACTATTTCCCTCAATTTACCATCAATTTACTCAAATTCGAACACGGCCTAAATAATTTAAATAAATTAAACAATATTTCCCAGCACACCACATACAACTTATTTAGTTCTATTATTAAATTAAATAGACTACCACTTCATTGTTTAGGTTAGAATTTGCTGGCACCAAAATTCCACGCACAAACTCCTAGGTTCTTACCCATGGCAAACTCAATAGTTATCAAGGGCAGACCTGTTGCCCTTCTTGATTCACAATAATTAGCTTAAATTCTCTGCGAATTTAAGAGTTATAGCTACATCATATTTGGTCACATTCTGGATATTGTGCCATTGGGTTATAATAAAACATTTCATTCGTATCTTTGGTAAAGCACCCAGAATATATTCTAAAGTCTTACTAGTTCCAGGCTTATTATTGTTGTCATCGACTATGCTCATACGATAAGTATGTGCCGTTATTTACATTAATACTTAAAATTTTAATTTTGAATAATAAGCAATGCACTTATTTTCTAGAATATAATGTATTTACAACACTAATCAGCTGTGTCTCGAGTTTACTTGAAATTACTAGAATAAATTTCTCAAGGGAGTTTAAATTTAATTTTGTGCAGTAAAAAATAACTCACTTCATTCTCACAAACTTTTTCATTTTACAGTACATTCACACTGTTTCATTAAGGCGCTTACTCATTTATATTAATGAGTGAACGTTCACATTAAAATGAGATCATTTATGCAGCTGATAGAACTTTTATTAACTTGTATAAACATAACTTAATAATATATCACACAAAAAAATTACATATATAATGATATATAAAATAATTTATATACATTTTCAATTAATAAAACAACGATTTTATTAAACACTTACTTTCTCAGTGTCACATTTTGCATATAAAACATATGACACATAAGTATATCAAATTTTAATCATATCCCTTGTAGGAAATTTATTTGTATGGGTTGCATTCTATAGTTTTTGCCTTTAATGATCTGATATATTGATAATGAACTCATTTTTATGAAAGTTCTTTGTATGGTAAATTATCCTCATTTGTGACTATAAAGCATGAAATAGACCAGTGATGTATGGCTAATGTTTATGCGGCCCGTGACTTGTTTTTAATGTACTACAATTACGCAAATTTTCTTTTGGTGTACTGATAAAACTATATTATTTTGTTATTATGATATACCAAATAAATTAATTTATATTGATAAATTCAACTTTAAAACCGTTTTTTATTTTTGTCGAAAATAACTATGAACGCATGTATTTGTGTCTGCGGCCCTCCAATCCGTACAGTGATTTGTATTGGCCCGCGATCGCATCTGGTCTGCACAGACCTGATATAGACGATGCTACATGTATGCAAACCAGGTATGTCGAGCTACCATATCACACTGTGTATATTCAAGTTTCTGTGTATATTCAAATTTCGGTCTGCAGACATGTATGCGGTAAGATTACACCTTGTGTCAAAGTGTATAGCAAAGCGCATACTTCGTCTGCTTACTTAGGTCGTGTGCGAGTTAGGCTAAGTTGCGTTCTAAATGAGGGAAATTCTAAGTTGTGTCGATAATGTATTGATGTGTCGATACGTGTTGATAAATGGCAAAATCTGTGCAGTGCAAAAAATCCCAAAAAAACTCCCATTTGGTTTAGCATCAACTTAGCCTAACTCGCACACGACCTTAGTGAGCATAAAGCATAAGTTGATGCTGAGATTTTTTGCACTCCACACATTTAGCCATTTATCAACACGTATCGACACAACACTACATTATCGGCACAACTTAGAATTTCCCTCATTTAGAACGCAACTTGACCTAACTCGCACACGTCTTACATTTCCCTGTATATATGTATATATAAACATCAAATAACAAACATATAACAAACGTCTGTTATAAACGAATCTTTACTTTCGACTTAAAACTAAGCTACATTCCTTAAAGTTAAGCGTTGCTTCCATTTGTGCTGTTTGTTAAAATTGCTTAGTTAGCAATTTTATTTGAATTCTTTTTATATTCTGTGCAACAGTAGTGTGTATATTTATGATTATAATGCATAATTGGTTAAATTCAAAATAAGTTTCAAATAACAGCATTAAAAGTAACAACAAATATAATAAATAATAGAGACAAACTGTTATGGTAAATTTAGGGGTTCGGTGCATTCGTCACTTATATATACAAAGTATTTATAAAAAGACATATAACAATTTAAATATAAATAAATATTATAAATAAAATATTTATAAATTTATATTTTCATGTAATAACTTATATAAAAATAAAATTTAAAACATATAAATATTGAGGTCGACACTAATACAAACATTCTAAAATATTTAAACATGGATAATTACTTTATATATAAATTAATTTTATGTATATTTAATTTTATATATTATTCATAATAGTTACTAATTGTACCCCACTTGACTTTATTACTTTTTACACCAACCTATATAGACCGTGTATGAGTTCAAGTAAATTGAGGTAAGGAAATTAAAATTTCCTATAGATTTTTTGCACTGCACTTATGTAAATGTTTTTTTATTTATTTTCAAATTTATTTGTATATTTATTAAACATTCTTTAAAATTTTTTCAATGGTAATACCTAATTTACTTAATTTTCATCAAATTTACCCTACTCTAAATTCTGATAAATACCAACATTTGCTGCCTTACCGACATATTTTACTATTTCCCTCAAATTACAATCAATTTACTGGAACTGGAACAACAGTTTCTATAATTGTCATTGACATAATTTTTAGCGTTTTTATAATGGAAATTTAAACCTTTTCCAACACTGTCCACGGTGCACCAGCCAGTATGAAACTGACATTTCCACTTTTCAATTATTTATCATAACAGAAATGGTATCAACACAATAATTAAAAATATATGAAATTGATTTGGAAATGCCAAATTTAAGTATATAATGCAACAGTGCATTATAATCAGTAAATAATTGAATTTTTAATTTCGTTAATTTGAATTTGAAACCGTCTTGTTTTGAATTCAAGAATCTACACTTTCATCCCTCCCGGAGAGTTAAATAAGTAATTAACTCTTCAGGAGGAGAAATCAAATATGACATTTCATACGTCGAGTTATGTTTCTCAGTTCATAATTGTTGTGGCGTGTGTGTGTGAGAGTTTATAATAAAATATCAAAATAGTGCAATTTGGATTGAATCGTTATCATTGATATTAGATATAATATTTTAATCATAGTTTAAGTTTTTTGAAATTTATTTATCAAAATGGAAGCCGAACGTATGCAAGGTAAGATATAATCAATTGACGACAATTTTATGAAATGAGTGGAGGACGCCGTGAAATCAAACACAAATGAAAACAAAATAACACTAAAGGGAAAGTGAACATTACTGTACATTATTTGCATGTTTAATATAATATTTATTGAATTAATAAATAAAAAAAGTGTTAAAACGCAACGTTCACTCCGCACATCCTTAAAATAGCAGATCTAATGTCAAGGACACTTGGCGCGCATTTGACAGATGATAGCTTTTTTAAAAATTCTGTTCATTTATGCGTTTTTATTATTTATTAAAAAACAAATATATTTAAAATTAAACCAATATATATATATATACGATAAAAACCGGTATTATGGCGTACCTTGTCTGTCCGTCCTTAAGGTCCCTTTAATACATACATACACATTCGTTACATACAAATGTATTTATGTTGTTGCATTCAATAATTATCGTATGCACTCAATAATTTAGTTTAAAATTAGAATTTTGTTAAATGTAATTGCAAACTTATGATTTTATAAAGTGTTACAGCGAAGTTAAACAAGTCCTGTTTGCTTATTTCAAATCAAGCGATTATTATTCGTTTTATATACATAAAATATACATTCTATACTTCTATATCTATAGAGGATTCTGGCCAAAGTATTATATCTGACCCTTTTGAGGAAGCAACAAGATTACTAATCAGTTGGAATTTACCTCATTTGTGCCAAACATTTAGAGGTAAGCTATTTTTGTACTATATTTTATTCGGATTTCTTTAAATGTCCATATTATGCATTTTTGTTTTTTAATAGAACAAGAAGTTTGTATAAATGCGTTAAGAGATATAACAGACGACGACATATATGAACTTATACCTAAAATAGGGCCACGTTCAATATTTCGCGCACGTTTACAGGAATGGCGAGAACAACAGACAACAATTTATGATAACATGAAAACAGCTCATGAAGAAGAAGTCTATCATAGAACACGACAATATGTGGAAGAACATCCTGCATCAACAAATTCAAATCAGCCACCTCAAATTCTTATAGAGTCACCACAACAACTTTATCATCAACATCATAATACAGAAGATATGAATACATCAGCGAATATTGAAATCTCTGTAAGTCCAACAACTGCACATTCCATAGACTCTGGTATTAAAATTGAAACGATTGAATTGTCAGAGGAAGAGTGGCATGATATCGGTATCGTAAAAATACCAGAAAACAATATCTCAAGTATAGTGAATGAAAGGGGAACAACACCAGCAAGCATATGTTATAGTGATTGCGACACTCTAATGAATGTGCCCAATCATACTGCAGATAAGACTCTTGAACCTATGCAAGGCAATTTAAATTCTTCACAAGAAATGTCTGAGTTATCCGACAGTTTTGATGAATCATACAATGGTTCCTGGCACGAAACTAAAGACTTGAAGAAACACAGACACTTAAACTTGGTAGGTGCTAAATTTATACTTTTTTCGAAGTACTGTGAAAGGAATATATTACATCTTGTTACATTACAGAACGTTTTTAATATTCTACAAAGTGATTACATAACTAAAAATATCGTAAGCTCAAAGCATAAAAGTCTTTATAGAAAAGAACGGAGTTTAGTTGTAGAGGCAATTGTTTCATTTGTAATAGACAAACAAATTCGCTTACTGGCATGTTGCTTTCCATTTATTACTGAACAAATTTTAAAGATATTTCCTAAAGAAAAATTTGTGAGTATTTAGCCAAATATTAAATATATACGCCTAAATTAATTTTTTTTTTTTAGAAAACTTACTTTAATCAAACTATACCATCTCGTACCGCAGGATTACTTGTAACAAAATATAGGAGAGAATCACTTTTACTGCGTAAAATAGGCATAAAACGTTATCAAGAAAGAAACCGTACAGCTCCTGCATGGTTACAGAGTTTACCCAATATAAGTAATAACAAGAAATAGAATACTAGTATAAGTTGATTAATATATAAAATTTTTTTTAATAGTAAATGACTAATTTTTTGTATTAAATAATTTGTAATTAAGAAGTAGTATTTTATGTTTAGTATATTAAGTATATTATGCGAATACAAGAAACATTTTATTATATACCTACCTTAACCATAAGTGCTGAAGTTCTTTCTGATGTATTATAAAACTGTGAAACTGTGTATATTAGACGTACTGTTTGCAAAAGGCCCAATATAGAAGATTTCATGCTTACCTGCAAAATTAAATCATTCTAAAAAAATTAAACTAAATTTGAGAATTCACGTATTTACTGGATCATCTAAATATAATGAGTGACAACACGTTTCCATCGCTTGTATGAACTTAGAATTGTCTCGAGCTTCATTGTAGCAAAATGTTATCTTACAGTCAGTTTCTTTCCAAATTTTAATAGTTTTTGAACCAGCAAATACAAGACAATTAAGTGTATACTGCACTTCCTTTTCTTGCAAGTGAGCCAATAATTGTGAAAATTGTGCACCACGTTTTTTCCAATATTCTAATTCATCTTGTGGACCACTTGAATCATTTTCTTTACGTAATTGTTCACTTTCTCCAAGTATTTTCATAATACTCTTTATCCAATTATTTAAGCGCTCTTCTAACTGAGTGCAAAATTCTTGATTTTTAGATAAATCTTTTACTTCTGCAACATCCTCAACCTTTTCAAACAGATCAAGACCATCCGCAAATATATTGACGTGATCACACACTTGTTCACAGACACGCAAAGCACTGCAAAATGAACGCAGTCCCGGTAAAAGTTGTCCTTTTATTAGACCGCAACTTAGATCTTCTTCTTCCCCATCAGTATTAGGATATGCCAGCGCTTGCATAAAAACAAATTCTATTATACGCTCTATTGAAGTAACAAGACCAATATTTTTCGCATCTATAATGCCACAGTATCTGAAATATAAGAATTATTAAATTTAAAATATGATTGAGGTGTATAAGTCTAAAAATTTGAAAAAAAAATTTTTGATGTGATAAAAAAGAGATTTATTTAGTTAGTTACTTGCAAATTAATTATGTATATTATTATATTTTCTTTTTCCATTAAATCTAAATATGTAGTAAAAAAATATTTGCATTTATAAATTAATTTCGATGAGTTTTAAGGGTTTTAGGGATGCCGTTCGCCATCTTCTAAAGAAACTTAACAAGCAGGTATGTGTTTGTGTACATGTCGTTTATGAGTTTTTTTCCACTAATAAGCAGGTCCCGGCCATCTTGCTTATTTTGTTACTTCTAATCGCCGAAATTGAACCCAACCCTGATCCGGTCGGATCTCTCATTTCTATCTAGCACTGTTCTGTCTGCCACAGAAACCAAATATCAGTAAGGTGCAATAGTTGCAATAACTGGTGCCACCTTTGTAATTGTTCAGGTTTGCATAGCCATACCGATTGTAATCCTGCCTTTACAGGAGCTTGCTGTCCAACAACTTCCCTGTACAAACACTCTCAATCTTCGTCTACCTCTAGTGGCCCTTTTCTACCAAACTCCTTTCTAGGCATCTTCCGTACTATTCACCACTGGCTATGCATTATATGTTCCTATCATAGATATATCGACACCCTTTGCAATGAGACTAACATCAGTAAGGTCGAATAAAAACGTGAACTTATAGCCCTCCACATAGATGCAATATCCGATTCGAGACCAAGGTTGTCAAACAACAAGGTTCTCAACAGTCCTCCGTCTAACATCTCCCCGTGCAGCAAAACTGTCATAGCTCAATTGAGATCAGGTTATAGCCGATTGAGATTGAGATTGAAAATTTCTATGAATTATAAACAACTGATTCCGATTTGTCGGATACACTAATTTAAGAACAGATTTTTGAATATAAGCTGCAAATTTGTTAGCTTTTTTCTCGAGATGTCATCGTTTAAAGTTGCAAAATTTTTCGTTGATTGCACTAAAACAGCAAAAATACACTCGCCATCTAGTGCTAATTTGTATATGCAATTTTTACATTAATTACACAAACGCCGATTTACAACAAGTAGGTGTGCCAGAGATGTCCGCTGTTGAATAGAGGTGCCCGGAAATGGAAAATGTGGCAATTTGCTAAGTGAAAATGTGTTTTGTACCTGCATATTCTATGTATCCACACATGTTAGTATAAGTATAAATATAAACATATATTTTATATACACTATATATTTTTTCATATACATATATTACATATTTTCTTTAAAAATATTAATGTAATATAACAACTTACAAGTCCTTTTGGAAACCTTCCTCGGGTAATTGTTTGGATGTATTTACCCGAAAAATGTAAATGCAAACACCAGTAAGTGGACAAGACCAGCCATCAGTAAGAAACAATTTCTTTTGTTTAACTGGAACCGAACCATTTGGAGAAGCGCCTATTGTTAGTAATTAAGAAAAATTAATCAAAAATAATTTTTTTTTATCAAAAACAAATAAATAAGACACGTTGCACAAAACTATGTGTGGCTAAGTCAATCCTAACAACTTTATATTAAAATCAAAATCATTATTCTAAATAATTATATTAATTACTTATTTTAAACTCTAATTTTAAATTAATTTTAAAATTTTATAAATAAAAAATAATAAATAGAAAATAAAAAATTAATTTGAACTTAATTGTTTTAAATATTATATATATTGCATTGAAATATGTAATTTAAGATAAAAGTGATTTTAATATATAAAAATGTCCACTTAAATTTATTTTCCTTAATCTCGTTCCTATATAATTATTTTTTTTTGTAAAATGCAAGATGTAAAGACTACAAATGTTCACAATTTGCTTTAAATCAAAACTTGATGTGAAAATATTATTGTGTTAAGCAATTTTGCTACATTTTCTAATAATAAAAAGATTAGTTTTTATATAAAAACCGTTAATAATATAGTTTTGTGTGAAGTAGGCTGTTGATTTTCAAACAATTCAAATTTTGTAAGTAGTCTGCATATGTTACACGCATTTATTATGAATAGTTCTTTGATTTATTAGGGGGGCTAGTCCTACTATTTTTCTTAACTGCTTTTGTTATGGCTACATGTATATGCCCACTTCATCAACATTCATATAACTTCATCAACATTTGTATACCTTTATCAACATTGATATTACTTTATCAATATTCAAATACATTCATCAACATTAATATAAATATATCATCATTCATATAACTTCACCAACATTCATATAACTTCATCAACATTCATGTAACTTTATTAATATTCATATAACGGCATAAATATGCATGTAATTTTATCAACAGTCATATAACTACATTAACATTCATATAACTCTATCAATATTCGAATAAATTCATCAATATTCATATAACTTTATCATTATTCATATACCCTTATCAACATTAATATAACTTTATCAATATTTAAATAAATTCATAAATATTCATATAACTTTATCACCATTTATATACTTTTATCAACATTGATATAACTTTATCAATATTTAAATAAATTCATCAACGTTCATGTAACTTTATCAATATTCATATACCTCTATCAACATTGATATAACTTTATTAATATTCATATAACGGCATAAATATGCATGTAATTTTATCAACAGTCATATAACTACATTAACATTCATATAACTCTATCAATATTCGAATAAATTCATCAATATTCATATAACTTTATCATTATTCATATACCCTTATCAACATTGATATAACTTTATCAATATTTAAATAAATTCATAAATATTCATATAACTTTATCACCATTTATATACTTTTATCAACATTGATATAACTTTATCAATATTTAAATAAATTCATCAACGTTCATGTAACTTTATCATTATTCATATACCTCTATCAACATTGATATAACTTTATCAATATTTAAATAAATTCATCAATATTCATGTAACTTTATCACCATTTATATACTTTTATCAACATTGATATAACTTTATCAATATTTAAATAAATTCATCAACGTTCATGTAACTTTATCATTATTCATATACCTCTATCAACATTGATATAACTTTATCAATATTTAAATAAATTCATCAATATTCATGTAACTTTATCACCATTTATATACTTTTATCAACATTGATATAACTTTATCAATATTTAAATAAATTCATCAACGTTCATGTAACTTTATCATTATTCATATAACTTCATTAACATTCATGTAACTTTACCAACATTTATATAACTACATCAACATTCTTGGTACTTCATCAACATTAATGTAAATTTATCATCATTCATATAAATTTATCATCATTCATATAACTTTAACAACATTCATATTACTTCATCGACATTCATATAACTTTATCAACATTAACATAAGTTCATCAACAATGAAAATAGCTCACGATCATATCGAACCTAAGCAATACAAAATAAAAACAGATA
>NC_051847.1:121577598-121588835 GCF_002237135.1 Teleopsis dalmanni
TGAGAGCACATTTATCTGAGTATAGCATACCTAGGGACCTAACATTGGAATATCAGATATATAAATGTTGTAGAGAGCGGAGGAAAGTGGCGATTTTGCTAGACTTATTATACAAACTTAAGAATTAAAAAGAACCACAGCTTGTTAATACATGTATGGATAGTAATTTACATTATCTACATTTATATATATTTATCTATATATGTTTATTATTATAATATATTTATATATCTTCTATATTATCTATATTTATACTAGTACTGAAGTGTGAATGACTTATTTATTTTCTTTGTATTTGATGAAAATGAACTTTGATTATGTTGTGAATTTAGTCAAGGCCTATTTTTTTATAGCTCTTGTTGAAAAAGATCTGATGCAAACATCTCGACGCTTTATTTCAATCATCTCGCTGCTTTATTTCAAACATCTGGTTACTTTATCTTACATTTAAAAATTGTTTAATAAGACAATAGTGTGTCCAGATAATGAAAAGACATCTAATAAATACATTAATTTTGGTAAACTGGTTGCAGAGCTAAACCAAAAACTTTAATAAATCTTTTGTCTTAACTTGTCTCTTCAATCGTGACTTTGAAGTTCTAATCTTACAACTTTCAAGCGTTTATAGCACATTCACTCATCACATTTATTACAGCCTATACTAACAATAAGAAGCCTAATTGTTAACATTGAGCAGCAACTTTTATATATGCCTAGCTAGTATACTTAGCTAGGTAACAGCTAAAGAAGTGCTGTTAACTGGCTTTTTGACTTTTGGTTATGGTAGTGTTTATATTTGCGATATATAAATTTACTTCATAATTGCCATAAACTAAGTTTAGTAGAGCATTTAGATTTTTCAGCCCCTTAAATATTTTTTTTAATCGAATTTTGTATAGTTTAAATAATTTTCCTTGATCTAAAAACTTTTCGTTTGCTATTGTTTTTTGAAAAACCCACATATATTTTAAATTGGCTATAAAATAGAACACATAAGCTTTTTCATTATCGAACTAAAAGCTTTGAAAACTGTTAATACTCTAAGACAGTTGATATTAACTTATAAAAGTAATAAACTTTTACACACTTTCCTTTAAAAAATCCACATATTTGCGTAATAAATTTTACCCTAAAAGTGTGGAAAAGTTTTCATTACTTCATATAACATAGTTTATTTAAATCTTTAATGTCTTAATAAAGCTTTTGTGATATTTTAATAGCATTTAAAGAAATATTTTCAAAATAAAATTCTCAACGTTAACAGTAAAAATAGAAAGTGAAACAGCAAATTTCTCCACATTCTTTAATTTCATTTAAAACTTTCTCCGAACAAAACCAAATATTTCAAAACAAACTTTCAAAGACTCGAAGTAATTTGGGAAATTTGCGGAATTTGAGCAAAAATTACTGAGAAATACTCTGTGATAGATGCACTGGGAAGTTGAAATAAACTACCACAATTTAGTGCAGTTACTGCAGAGTTGAAAAAGGATATATAAGTATATAAAATAATACAGAAAAATTAATATTTATGTAAATATTACTTTAGTGCAGACTCGTATGATTGATAATGTTTCAAAACAGAGATTAGATTTCAAAGAAACCACATGTGCTCTTTTGCGTGAAATAATGTAATAAATGTCACATGAGAAAGTAATTGAAAAAGAAAGTAGAAGGATATCAAAATATAAATAGATATTTAAATTATAAAATGCACATATCAAAAAAAATGTATATCATATTGAAAGTGTTAAAATATAACAAAATCTAGGGAAGTTATAATAGATTGACTTCTTCATACTCGTAAAAGCCTGTCTGAGATACCTTGAACAGATATACTTGTATGCATAATAGATACTTTTTTAAAAATATATAAAACACAAAAAGGCTATGAGATATCATTTCTATTTTCCGTTTTCATTACAGCAAAATTTAAAATAGAATTTCAAGTAACGAAAAAAAAATTGATTGATAACAATTTAAAAAAAAAACCTTGAGAAATCACAGAAAATAATAAAATAACTGAGAGTAATTTGTACAGTATAATACCGTTCTCAAATCGTGTAATATTTTTTTTTAATCAGTGGAAAATTTGCTTACACACTTAAAACTCACCGATCTGTAAGTGGCGTAATTACTAAACGATCCGTACAACCCAAATATTCATTTTGGTACGTAAATGTTACATCTGTCACTGATATCCAAGTTTTGTCTAAATCTTCCTTAAAATAAAATCGACATTGCTTTAACCACTCAAAATCATTCGCCGACTTTATGTTCATGCGGCACTGAAAATAATTTTTAAAATTTCACACTTTTTCATATACACATATAAATTTCAATAAAACCTATTTCTATATATAACCTAAAACTCAAAAGTGCCAACTAACTGAAACTGCCTTACATATTATTCTTTTTACATTATTATTTCTTCAAGCCATATTATTCGCTTTTCTTTACAAATTAATCTATCGCTCCTAGTTTATTTCTCACATTATTCCAATAATAATTTTTAACTATCTTACTCACTTACTCATTTCGTTTCCCACACTTCGTCATTGGTACGCCCACTTATTTCTTAAATTTCCTTTTATATTCGTATCCCTTAGTTAGTTGTGGTGGAGGGAGGACGAATCCTCCCCAATTAGCTTAAAAACCCGTTTTGAATCTACAAAAAAACCTCGTAATAGTGGGTAGTAGATAGAGGGTCAAGCTAGAACCAGCCAGAGGCATTAACAAAGGTAAGAATCTGTCTAATGCTAATGTTGGAGATATCTCTAAATGAGTTGAAGAAGAGGGTCCCCAGAATCTTAAACGTAGTTCTGGCCAGACCTGGACAAAAACACATCAGGTGTTCTGGTGTCATTTCTTCAAGGACTGGTAGACACGCACTGCAAGAAGTACCACAGGATATCTAGATACCTTAGATTTGTTTCTACAAATTTTCTTATCCCTTGCTTCCTCTCCTTTTTTTACTATAACTTCATTGTAATATTTATAACTCATTTTACACCATTTTTATTTCTTTTCACAATTCATCTTTGATATTCTTAAATGTTAAATTTTAGTTTTTCTCTTTGTCTTCCCTATTTTCTTTTTCTTTTTTATTAAGTTTTACACGCAATACTTTCAAATCTTGTATGTCTAGTTCAGGTATGAAAGTAAAGCTTTTTGTGACTCAGAGTCTCTATTTTTTTTGTTTTAGTCTCATTACTTAATTGTCTCTCATTTAAATCATATCTCTAAGCTTCTCTATCTTTCCCCTGCTCACTATAAAGCATTATTTCGCTTTAACTTACTCATAATCCCCTTTTATTATATTTACCAAAATATCAAATATGTCCCGTTGATGTACGTGTATCGTTATTAACGTCTCGAAACTGGTGCGTTCCATTTTCGTCAAATTACGCGTTGTTTGATCTATAAGTGTATTAAGCATTTCTAAAAATTTATTATTTGTCTCTGACATGACTTTTCTCTCAACTCTGGCCTGCATCAGTGCCATTTCCGCGTCGCGTGTCCAAATCATTTGTATGCCAAGTAAACCAATTTGGGCTGGCACTTTCTCTAAAAAGCCCAACAAAGTAAAATTTGGATCATTAATAGTCGCATAAGCGGTTCTAATAATCGAGTGTAATGACTGCTGTGCTGTGACCAGTAATTGAGTAAGCCATGTCTCAACAGAACCCTCCGCACGTATAGCGCGATCAAGTTGTATAGTTTCGCCCTCGCTTGAAATAATTGCCATCATCTTATTATATTCAATATCGTGAAATTTCACTTTACGAGTATTATCAAAAATGGAGAGCAAATGATTTTGTATGGTGTGTGAGTCTGATGCTTGACCCAATATTTCCAATAGTGCTGGATCCGATACAAAAAAGAAACGTGGAAACATCATACGTTTGCGCTCCAAATATCCACTTAACGATTTTTGACAAATTTCAAGTTGCTCCTGTAGATGTGGTAATAATTGTTTAAGTAAATCATCGCCGACACAACATGCCACGACGCCTGGCGTCTCATGTGCACGTTGCATTATTTTTTGCCAAGATTTATCAATTTTAGAGAAACGTTTGGCTTCTTTCGGTAATTGTTTAGCTATATCACCGCCTACAAATACAGCCTCTAAATATACCCACATATTTTGCACAAGCAACCAACGTTCAAGTATCTCATTCGAGTTAGATAAATCAAAGACCCATTGTTGGATTTGTTTGCGAAATGGTGCATTATAACGATTTGACAGCAATGAACCCAAAACCATTAAACTATCTTCCAATTGACCTATAGTTTCAGCAGTTGTATCACCTCGTAACAATAGTTCGCCACGATTATTGAAACTCATAAACTGCAGCTCATGTACTGACCATTCATTAGTCACTTGTTTTAGCTTAGCTTCAATATCTTTCTCTTTCATAGCACTTATGCATATATCCTCAATATCCTCCTTGTGCTTAAGTAGTGGAGCTTCAAGTATATTCTTTAACGAGAATCCTTCAGAATCAAATTCAAATATATACTGTGTAACATCCATAATCCGCTGCCAATGCCGTGGTTTCATTGCTTTGTTCGCCATAAGCTCAAGCAATGGGCACATGTCGTTGAAATCATCAATAGTTTTCTTAAGCGCGTGGAAAGCAGGCCACTCTTTCAAACCTTTAGGCAGTTTTCTACAACGATTTTGGAACTCCATTAGTTCATTGTTAATCTCTTCAATATCAACTTCATTCCAAGGTATGTCATAGTAACTGCTAACACGATCAATAACATCATTATAGAGTTTATATAATTTTTGTAATAGATTAAGTTCTTTGCGTATTTGACCGAGTTCAGGATAATCTGTTTGCGGTAAGCCGAATAATTCCTCACCACTCTGATAGGCTTGCAGACGGCGCCACATACCCTCAAACCGATTTTGAAATAGTATTAGACGATCGGAAGCTTCACGTGGTGTTAGACCCGCCTGCATTGGACCAGCTGTACGATATTCATTAACATAATCAATCTTATCTTGTTTAAATTTAGAAAGATTATTCTTCAAATCATCCTGGAAAGATGGCTGCATTTCAAGCAATTTAACTTGAGCTTGTAGCGCACATGACAACAGATTTTGAAAAGTTGCACGTAAATTATCTACCAAATCGAACTGTTCACGTTCAACTTGTATATCATATCGGGTAAGCACATTAAAAGCTTCCTATGGTAACATCAACAGAGATATTAATAACTTATTATTTGCATAAATTTATGTACTTACTTCAATAGGGTCTATACGTAATTCCATATCAACTTCTTGTTCTCTTATCTTACTTAGAGTTTCCATAATCATGCGCACGTCGTCCAAGTCACGTATTGGACGATCTAGTTTACGATCCATTTCATTTATGACAGCATACACATAGTCCATTTCTTTCTTATATTTCTTCTTCATGGCCTGACCAATTTTATGTGTACATGCTTTATATGTAATAGAAACAAGAGTGTAGATATAAAATAACTGCAGATTAATGGCAATGTTAAGAGGTGCAAAAGTGCTAAACAAATTAAGTGCTTTAAATATTATATAGTTGCACTTAAGAATCTATAACTTAAAATTAAAAATATCTATCACTAGGACTACAGAAATTTGGATAATAAAATTATAATTAATAATATATTATATTATAATGTTTTAATAATTTATGGAAATTATCTACGAGTATCATGATATATAAAAATTTATAAGCAGTTAGTTATAAGCAGAAGTTGCTCTGCAAATGATGTGTTGGAAAATATATGTGTAACTAGAAAAAAATAGATTAGTACAGTCAAACTTCCATAACTCGAACTTCTATAACTTGAATTTTCTACAACTCAAACTAAATAGAGTACAACAGGCTTTAGAGAGCAAATAACATATAATTGCAAAAAATTCTGTAACTCGAAGTCTCCATAAATCGAACCTTTTCTTTGCAAAATGGTACTTCGCATTATAGTAGTTTAACTTTACATAACTTTAACATCATAGGTCTCTGCGAATGTATTTCAGAGACGCTTCAAAAAAGTGTGGATCTATCTACAGGAAATTTTCTATATTTTCGAGAAAAACTTTCTACAGTAAAGTACAGTATCAAAAAGACTTTTGTTTTATTAAAAATTTTGGTGCATAACTATTCAACTGAGTTTCATAACAATTGGTTGCAGAAACATGTTTAGTGCACTTCATAAATTTACTAAATCTTTTAAATTTTAAAGATATTTGAAATTATCTTTATTTATCAACTACTCAAAACCAAGAGAATGCAAAAAAATAATATTCTTTATCTACATTAAACATTAAGTGAATAATTGGCAATAAAGTGAACTCATCGATAAAATTGAATTGGAAATGTCTGTAAATTATTTTAACACTAAATAAACGTTATTTACACTCCAAATTAATAATTTACAAAAGATTACACAAAGTCATGCAATTCAAAAATACGAGTATTTCAAAAAACAAACAATCGGATTATTCATGCTTTAGTTAAGTACAATGAACCAGATACCAGATATTTACATAGACTGGCAGAGTGCGCAGATGCTTACATTTTATTTCGATAGCCAAACCATATTTGAGACGTTCATTGGAAACAGCTATGCATTGTCCAAACACCTCCATGTCAGGTTCTATTAATAAATTAGCATCCAAATCAGATAAGGAACGTAAAGTGGTCTCAAATTCTTGCAAGCCAAATTCCATAAGCTGACGAGTGGTTCTTTCATTTTTCCACAGGAAGTGATATGGTTTCCAACGTTTTACATATGTTTGTATATCAGGTTTTATATTTTTGATACAATTCGAGAGTTGATTAAGGGTTTTTGCGACTTCCTTATTATCCATTATAGCAGAATAAAATGACTTCAACATGTGCGGCATTTGCGGACGTTCTTCTGAGGCTAAGCAATATAATTTCCGCCTTCGTGACCGAGCGTTATTTTCATTACTGCGGTTACGACCAACGCGAGGTTGAGGCGTAATGGAAACTTGCTGGTAATTGAAAATTTTATAATTAAGTTAAATATCACTAGAATTATACTTTACAAATAAATTAAAAATAAAAATATTATCTAGATTTAAGTCATATCTGCAATATGTATAGGAGAATTGTAGAAAACTGTGGTTTGTTTAAAAAGGTCATATTTCCATATTTCCCCATATGTACCATATTCGACCAATTTTATTTAATTTAATTTAAATAATTAATTAAATTTAATTGTCATTAAATAGAATTACTATGAAGTTGTGTGTTTTATCTGTCATAATAGAACCTGAAATTTTTTGTGAGTATATTTATAGCATGTTATTCGATATATCGAACATATACTTCTTGCAAAATCATGGCTTGATGCAAAAGACCTAAAGAAATCCAAACAAGTCAATCGGTTCAATCGCTATATTATATGTAGATTGTTATCACTGACGTCTTAACTTTACATGCAGCTACTATCTTATAAAGATTGAACTGAAAGATAATAATACCTGCAGATTCTGTAAAACGCAAAATGAAATATTCACACATTTTATATGCTCTCCTCCGATTATCACATAATGGATCCAATATTTCTATCTAGTTCTGATTGAACCGAATGAGATCGGAAATCTTGAACAAATATATATTGTTGATTCATTAGTAACTTTTATAAAGTTAAAAGACTTTCTTCAAATTTACATTTTATTGTCTTTTTTAAAGAAAACGTCAAGAATTTATTATTTTTTCTTATTTTACTGCAGTAAGTCAAGTATATATTTGAACCTATAAAAGTAGAAACACATGAACCTATAAAAGTAGAAACATAGAAACACATTAAATGAAAATTTGAAGAGCCGTTAAAACTTACAAGTGTTCCGACTTTTTTAATAGAAAGAAAAAAATAAAATCTTTATACACAACACCTAAAAGTCTTATAATGATCTATGGACTTCAAATAGATCAATTTCTATATAGTTCAATTTGTACTAAAAAAATCTATGATCGCAAAAAGTGGAAGATATGTCTATATTAGGTTTCGAGCGAAATTATAAATATTTCGAGCGAAATTATAAATATTTCTTAATATGCACCATTATCAATCATAATCAATGTCCATATAAATAGTAGCAATATGTATTAAGTTATTCAAGATCATTATGGTACAAAAGAATACCTCAAAATAAAATGCTTTAATCTGACTATATCAAATGATCTATTATTAATATTTAGACAAAAGTAATTTACTAAAACGCATTATAAATATTATTATTCTTATAATAAAATATGTTGAATTTTTAATAAAACATTGCTATTTCAAAATTGCCATCTAGGTCCACCTAAAAAAATGGAAAATCTAATATCAGAACATAGTTTTATATTAGTAATTATTTCATGGATATAAACACAAACCTTCTTATTCAATATTTCAACTGCATAAAATCACCTGTTTAACCTGCAATTGTGGTATTAACGAACTTTACATTAAAGTTAAAGCCATAAATTATAGAATTAATCCGCACTAAATTTAAACCTTGCACTATAATGCTTCTCCATAACTACTTTTAAAATTCAAAGTCTGTTTTATAACATGTATTTTGTCTTTTTTTAACATATGTTATAAAACAGCAGCCGGGAAAACTTTAGACGTAGTCGATTAATATAACCACAATACCAACAAAAACGTTGGTATACAATCTCGAATATCTATATAAAATGAAGCTGATAAAAATCAATTGAGTTAAAGCCCTAACATCTTATTCATTAACCAGCGATTGTAAAATATTTGGCACCCAAATAGAGTGTTTAAAAATTTTTTTATACACAGGTATTACATGTTGAAATGTAATATAAGCATTCTTTAATACATATATTCTATTGATAAGTTTGGACTTACCGGATTTTCTTTACCACTAGTCCACTGTGCTACACCTTTGGCAATGCTCGTTATAGTTTTACCCGCAGTTATAAGTATATCTTGAAGTTCATCCAAATTGGGTCTAATAACAACGTTCGGTATACGAAGATGTGCAGATAATGCAAAAATCGGTTTCTTGGGAGTCAAATCGTTCTCATCTGAGATAAAGCGGCGACGAATCGTATCCAATGCAGCTCTTATTACTTTAATGAGCACATCAATCACTTTACGACTGTAATAGCGGCGCATTTCAACAACTGCATTACAGACCATGTCCTGAAATATGTTTGAGAAAGTAGAATATATATTAAAACTAATATTAAAAGTCAATTTTCTTCAAAGCGTGTGCCAACCTGCATTCCCTTTGGCAGACTTTCAGTTGTGGATAAAAGTGTCAGTGGGTTTTCAAAGCAAGACCACAAAATGCTCCAGTCCTGTTGCTGGTTGGTGTTGCCACCACCACTACCAGCGCCACCACCACTACCACCACCAGTGGCACCATTAGTCGCTGCAGCAGCTGCACTTGTGCCAGCGCGTGCACTTTCTTCACCTTTTCTTGCAGAAGTTTGTTGTTCTTTCGGCGAAGCTGTAATAACATTTGTGAATAATTAACTTACTTGCAGTTTATGTTACTAATAAAATCTACACTAACTACAAGCAATTACCATCAAACAAGGTAACAATATCATCACCAGCGATTTCCTTGAATTTTTCCGTTGCCTTATCGACCAAATTCAGAACTTCTTCAACGGCTTCAGACACCATTTGGCTCTTGCGATTTAATTCGATTGCCGCTTGTCTATGATAACAAAATGTAAATAATGAAAATATTTGCGTAGTGCAAAGTGTATCGTAAAGTGATGAAAGCAAAAACTCTCAAGTCCAAAAATATTTAATAGAATTCGCCAATTTATTTTGAAAAAACGTTGAAGTTAAAATAATAAATATTAAAAGGATAAATGGCAGCAGACAACGATCAATGTAGATAAATTGAGGAAATTTATTTTCAACTGCAGTTGACTACAAAGTGAATTCCCTGACAACAACTATTACCCTCTCTGCTCCTACCAGAATTCATTTCGCCTTCAGTTTGGCGTTTTATGAAGTTTTTTGCCTCCAGTAAACATTAAACGGAAGATAGCTTTTAAAGCAATTAGCAAATTCCACAAGTTGTGAAAGCAGCTGTTTTCTCCATTGCGGATGTACATGTCACTTGTCCATGCTAATTGCTTTGAAGAGCCACTTATTAGTTACGTTTCATTATGGATAGCGAGCTTTGTTGACAGGCAGTGCAAAACGACTTGATAAGAGGTATATTAAGAAGCTCGATTATCTAGTTAATTCAAAAGAAATTCCTTTAAATGCGAAACCAGTAAATTCATTTTTTATTTTTTGAGTTGCCAAAGAAAATAAATATTTGAGAAAACAATAATATTTCCATGAAATTAAACCATGTCATTAAGAAATAACTTTAATCAATTTCTTATTCATCTGTATATCTCATATATTTTGTTCCTTATATGAACTTTCAAATTCATATTGTATAAATAAATAAATTTTATTATTATAACCGCCAACACTCAGAAAGGAAGAGGCAGTTTAAGAAAAAAAATGAAAAACACAAACTTTGAAAACAATCTACATGTCATAATAATCTAAAGTACAGTATATGAACTAAATGGTATCAGTTCTTAACAATTAACTCCGACGATAAATCTTATTTTATTTTGCCTAGCATTGCCCTGAAGCAGCAAGTTAAGCACAAATAAACGAAGCTATAAATATTTTCAAATACAGTAAAATTTGCAAAAATATGTCAAGAAACTATAAGCCTACGTCAATCCTTCCTTCCACTATTAGACACTCACGTCTAAAAAGCTCAAACAGCCCCACCATAAGTTAAATCCTAACTTGCCTTGTTGTTTATCATTATTGTCGTTACTACACTTTTTCTTCTACTCTTTCCACTTCTTCCAGCATATAATCATTCCATATATTCATAGAACATATACCTCTCTATTATTCCCAACTTAATTATATATAAGTTAGGGCCGGTAAAATGACAATTACTTATTATAGTTATAATGGACTTATAATGGTAGTCCATTGTAAGATAAATTTAAAATATCATTTTAGTAGTTTTAAGATTTAAATACTTATTGGTAATCTCTACCAAGAAGATTCAATAAACATTTTTAATATATAAAAAAAAGCTTCCTTACACCGAAAATAGAAAATCGTGTCCAATTTAACATATTCAATAAATAACAGCCATGATGATTTAAATCAGTACCGCTCAATCCAAGATAACACAACTGCGGGCAAGA
>NC_051847.1:121588935-121596137 GCF_002237135.1 Teleopsis dalmanni
AACTGGATTATTGTTTATCTTTTTATCAGACTAAGCAATAATTGACCTCAGATCTACATACTTCCCGAGGAGCATGTAACCATTCTGAGATTTGATAACGAGGTGTTAGTAAGTCTGCCAGTTTTCGCAAATAATTTCAAGGCTCTATCCTTTACGTATTTTTTGATCGGATCAATGTTGAGGTCCCTGAGAATGTCATTCGTTCTAATGTACCACGGCACTTTGAAAAGTCTTCTTAAAGCTTGACTTTGTGCAATTTGTAGCTAGCGAATAGTAGTGTTTGAAGCTTTGCTAAACGCTACACATCCATATAGAAATGACGGACAAATTATTTGGTTATATAACAGTTTCCTGTTCTTAGCATTGAAATTTTCATTTCTAAATAGCGGTTGGAGGTGATGAAGAATTTGGGCACAGCTAATTCTTTTCAGTGGAACATGTTTAAGCCATGTGAATCGTTTATCCAACGTAATGCCGAGATATTTAAAGCTATCCTCCCAGTTTATTACCATATCACCCACTCTCATTCTCGACGGATTCTGTCTCCACTTACGCGTTATAAACAGAGCCTTCGTTCTTTCATTATTGGTTTTTATTTTCCATTTCTAGAAATACTCCAGAATGAGGTTTATATGCTCTTGAAATGTGTTGGCTATATTGAGAGCACATTTATCTGAGTATAGCATACCTAGGGACCTAACATTGGAATATCAGATATATAAATGTTGTAGAGAGCGAGGAAAGTGGCGATTTTGCTAGACTTATTATACAAACTTAAGAATTGAAAAGAACCACAGATTGTCAATACATGTATGGATAGTAATTTACATTATCTATATTTATATATATTTATCTATATATGTTTATTATTATAATATATGTTATGTATATATCTACTATATTATCTATATTTATACTAGAACTAAAAAGTAAATGACTTATTTATTTTCTTTGTATTTGATGAAAATAAACTTTGATTATGTTGTGAATCTAGTCAAGACCTATTTTTCTATATCTCTTGTTGAAAAAGATCTGATGCAAACATCTCGACGCTTTATTTCAAACATCTGGTTACTTTATCTTACATTTAAAAATTGCTTAATAAGACAATAATGTGTCCAGATGATGAAAAGACATCTAATAAATACATTAATTTTGGAAAACTGGTTGCAGAGCCAAACCAAAAACTTTAATAAATCTTTTGTCTTAACTTGTCTCTTCAATCGTGACTTTGAAGTTCTAATCTTACAACTTTCAAACGTTTATAGCACATTCATCACATTCATCACATTCATCATTCATCACATTTATTACAGCCTATACTACCAATAAGAAGCCTAATTGTTAACATTGAGCAGCAACTTTTATATATACCTAGCTAGTAAACACAACTAATTAACAGCTAAAGAAGTGCTGTTAACTGGCTTTTTGACTTTTGGTTATGCTAGTGTTTATATTTGCGATATATAAATTTTCTTCATAATTGCCATAAACTAAGTTTAGTAGAGCAATTAGATTTTTCAGCCCCTTAAATATTTTTTTTAATATAATTTTGTATAGTTTAAATAATTCTCCTTGATCTAAAAACTTTTCGTTTGCTATTGTTTTTTGAAAAACCCACATATATTTTAAATTGGCTATAAAATAGAACACATAAGCTTTTTCATTATCGAACTAAAAGCTTTGAAAACTGTTAATACTCTAAGACAGTTGATATTAACTTATAAAAAGTAATAAACTTTTACACACTTTCCTTTAAAAAATCCACATATTTGCGTAATAAATTTTACCCTAAAAGTGTGGAAAAGTTTTCATTACTTCATATAACATAGTTTATTTAAATCTTTAATGTCTTAATAAAGCTTTTGTGATATTTTAATAGCATTTAAAGAAATATTTTCAAAACAAAATTCTCAACGTTAACAGTAAAAATAGAAAGTGAAACAGCAAATTTCTCCACATTCTTTAATTTCATTTAAAACTTTCTCCGAACGAAACCAAATATTTCAAAACAAACTTTCAAAGACTCGAAGTAATTTGAGAAATTTGCGGAATTTGAGCAAAAATTACTGTGAAATACTCTGTGATAGATGCACTGGGAAGTTGAAATAAACTACCACAATTTAGTGCAGTTACTGCAGAGTTGAAGAAGGATATATAAGTGTATAAAATAATACAGAAAAATTAATATTTAAATATTACTTTAGTGCAGACTCGTATGATTGATAATGTTTCAAAACAGAGATTAGATTTAAAACAAACCACATGTGCTCTTTTGCGTGAAATAATGTAATAAATGTCACATGAGAAAGTAATTGAAAAAGAAAGTAGAAGGATATCAAAATATAAATAGATATTTAAATTATAAAATGCACATATCAAAAAAAATTTATATCATATTGAAGGTGTTACAATATAACAAAATCTAGGGAAGTTATAATAGATTGACTTCTTCATACTCGTAAAAGCCTGTCTGAGATACCTTGAACAGATATATTTGTATGCATAATAGATACTTTTTTAAAAATATATAAAACACAAAAAGGCTATGAGATATCATTTCTATTTTCCGTTTTCATTACAGCAAAATTTAAAATAGAATTTCAAGTAACGAAAAAGAAATTGATTGATAACAATTTAAAAAAAACCTTGAGACATCACAGAAAATAATAAAATAACTGAGAGTAATTTGTGCAGTATAATACCGTCCTCAAATCGTGTAATTTTTTTTTAATCTATGGTAAATTTGCTAACACACTCACCGATCTGTAAGTGGCGTAATTACTAAACGATCCGTACAACCCAAATATTCATTTTGGTACGTAAATGTTACATCTGTCACTGATATCCAAGTTTTGTCTAAATCTTCCTTAAAATAAAATCGACATTGCTTTAACCACTCAAAATCATTCGCCGACTTTATGTTCATGCGGCACTGAAAATAATTTTTAAAATTTCACACCTTTTCATATACACATATAAATTTCAATAAAACCTATTTCTATATTTAACCTAAAATTCATAAGTGTCAACTAACTAGAACTGCCTTACATATTATTCTTTTTACATTATTATTTCTTCAAGCCATATTATTCTCTTTTCTTTACAAATTAATCTATCGCTCCTAGTTTATTTCTCACATTATTCCAATAATTATTTTTAACTATCTTACTCACTTACTCATTTTGTGTCCCATACTTCGTCATTGGTACCCCCACTTATTTCTTAAATTTCCTTTTATATTCTTATCTCTTAGTTAGTTGTGGTGGATGGAGGACGAATCCTCCCCAATTAGCTAAAAAAGCTAATAACCCTCTATCTAGGGTAGTAGATAGAGGGTTAGCCTAAAACCAGCCAGAGGCATTAACACAGGTAAGAATCTGGGTAATGCTAATGCTGGAGATATCGCTAAGTGAGTTAAAGAAGGGGACCCCCAGAAGCTTAAACCTAGTTCTGACCAGACCTGTACAAAAACACATCAGGTGTTTTGGTGTCATTTCTTCAGGGGCTGGTACACACGCACTGCAAGTGGTACCACAGGAAAGGCCGACTCCAGCTCCATGTCGTTCTATGGACCAGTGTCCCATAAACACAGATATTAGCCTAGATACCTCAGATTTGTTTCTACAAATTTTCTTATCCTTTGCTTCCTCCCCTTTTTTTACTCTAACTTCATTGTAATATTTATAACTCATTTTATACCATTTTTATTTCTTTTCACAATTCATCTTGATATTCTTAAATGTTAAATTTTAGTTTTTCTCTTTCTCTTCCCTGTTTTCTTTTTCTTTTTTATTAAGTTTTACACGCAATACTTTAAAATCTTGTATATCTACTTCAGGTATAAAAGTGAAGCTTTTTATGACTCAAAGAATCTCTATTTTTTTTTTTTTCGTCTCATTACTTTTATGGTCTCTCATTTAAATTATATCTCTAAGTTTCTCTATCTTTCCCCTGCTCACTATAAAGCATTCTTTTGGTTTAACTTACTCATAATCCCCTTTTATTATATTTACCAAAATATCAAATATGTCCCGTTGATGTACGTGTATCGTTATTAACGTCTCGAAACTGGTGCGTTCCATTTTCGTCAAATTACGCGTTGTTTGATCTATAAGTGTATTAAGCATTTCTAAAAATTTATTATTTGTCTCTGACATGACTTTTCTCTCAACTCTGGCCTGCATCAGTGCCATTTCCGCGTCGCGTGTCCAAATCATTTGTATGCCAAGTAAACCAATTTGGGCTGGCACTTTCTCTAAAAAGCCCAACAAAGTAAAATTTGGATCATTAATAGTCGCATAAGCGGTTCTAATAATCGAGTGTAATGACTGCTGTGCTGTGACCAGTAATTGAGTAAGCCATGTCTCAACAGAACCCTCCGCACGTATAGCGCGATCAAGTTGTATAGTTTCGCCCTCGCTTGAAATAATTGCCATCATCTTATTATATTCAATATCGTGAAATTTCACTTTACGAGTATTATCAAAAATGGAGAGCAAATGATTTTGTATGGTGTGTGAGTCTGATGCTTGACCCAATATTTCCAATAGTGCTGGATCCGATACAAAAAAGAAACGTGGAAACATCATACGTTTGCGCTCCAAATATCCACTTAACGATTTTTGACAAATTTCAAGTTGCTCCTGTAGATGTGGTAATAATTGTTTAAGTAAATCATCGCCGACACAACATGCCACGACGCCTGGCGTCTCATGTGCACGTTGCATTATTTTTTGCCAAGATTTATCAATTTTAGAGAAACGTTTGGCTTCTTTCGGTAATTGTTTAGCTATATCACCGCCTACAAATACAGCCTCTAAATATACCCACATATTTTGCACAAGCAACCAACGTTCAAGTATCTCATTCGAGTTAGATAAATCAAAGACCCATTGTTGGATTTGTTTGCGAAATGGTGCATTATAACGATTTGACAGCAATGAACCCAAAACCATTAAACTATCTTCCAATTGACCTATAGTTTCAGCAGTTGTATCACCTCGTAACAATAGTTCGCCACGATTATTGAAACTCATAAACTGCAGCTCATGTACTGACCATTCATTAGTCACTTGTTTTAGCTTAGCTTCAATATCTTTCTCTTTCATAGCACTTATGCATATATCCTCAATATCCTCCTTGTGCTTAAGTAGTGGAGCTTCAAGTATATTCTTTAACGAGAATCCTTCAGAATCAAATTCAAATATATACTGTGTAACATCCATAATCCGCTGCCAATGCCGTGGTTTCATTGCTTTGTTCGCCATAAGCTCAAGCAATGGGCACATGTCGTTGAAATCATCAATAGTTTTCTTAAGCGCGTGGAAAGCAGGCCACTCTTTCAAACCTTTAGGCAGTTTTCTACAACGATTTTGGAACTCCATTAGTTCATTGTTAATCTCTTCAATATCAACTTCATTCCAAGGTATGTCATAGTAACTGCTAACACGATCAATAACATCATTATAGAGTTTATATAATTTTTGTAATAGATTAAGTTCTTTGCGTATTTGACCGAGTTCAGGATAATCTGTTTGCGGTAAGCCGAATAATTCCTCACCACTCTGATAGGCTTGCAGACGGCGCCACATACCCTCAAACCGATTTTGAAATAGTATTAGACGATCGGAAGCTTCACGTGGTGTTAGACCCGCCTGCATTGGACCAGCTGTACGATATTCATTAACATAATCAATCTTATCTTGTTTAAATTTAGAAAGATTATTCTTCAAATCATCCTGGAAAGATGGCTGCATTTCAAGCAATTTAACTTGAGCTTGTAGCGCACATGACAACAGATTTTGAAAAGTTGCACGTAAATTATCTACCAAATCGAACTGTTCACGTTCAACTTGTATATCATATCGGGTAAGCACATTAAAAGCTTCCTATGGTAACATCAACAGAGATATTAATAACTTATTATTTGCATAAATTTATGTACTTACTTCAATAGGGTCTATACGTAATTCCATATCAACTTCTTGTTCTCTTATCTTACTTAGAGTTTCCATAATCATGCGCACGTCGTCCAAGTCACGTATTGGACGATCTAGTTTACGATCCATTTCATTTATGACAGCATACACATAGTCCATTTCTTTCTTATATTTCTTCTTCATGGCCTGACCAATTTTATGTGTACATGCTTTATATGTAATAGAAACAAGAGTGTAGATATAAAATAACTGCAGATTAATGGCAATGTTAAGAGGTGCAAAAGTGCTAAACAAATTAAGTGCTTTAAATATTATATAGTTGCACTTAAGAATCTATAACTTAAAATTAAAAATATCTATCACTAGGACTACAGAAATTTGGATAATAAAATTATAATTAATAATATATTATATTATAATGTTTTAATAATTTATGGAAATTATCTACGAGTATCATGATATATAAAAATTTATAAGCAGTTAGTTATAAGCAGAAGTTGCTCTGCAAATGATGTGTTGGAAAATATATGTGTAACTAGAAAAAAATAGATTAGTACAGTCAAACTTCCATAACTCGAACTTCTATAACTTGAATTTTCTACAACTCAAACTAAATAGAGTACAACAGGCTTTAGAGAGCAAATAACATATAATTGCAAAAAATTCTGTAACTCGAAGTCTCCATAAATCGAACCTTTTCTTTGCAAAATGGTACTTCGCATTATAGTAGTTTAACTTTACATAACTTTAACATCATAGGTCTCTGCGAATGTATTTCAGAGACGCTTCAAAAAAGTGTGGATCTATCTACAGGAAATTTTCTATATTTTCGAGAAAAACTTTCTACAGTAAAGTACAGTATCAAAAAGACTTTTGTTTTATTAAAAATTTTGGTGCATAACTATTCAACTGAGTTTCATAACAATTGGTTGCAGAAACATGTTTAGTGCACTTCATAAATTTACTAAATCTTTTAAATTTTAAAGATATTTGAAATTATCTTTATTTATCAACTACTCAAAACCAAGAGAATGCAAAAAAAAAATATTCTTCATCTACATTAAACATTAAGTGAATAATTGGCAATAAAGTGAACTCATCGATAAAATTGAATTGGAAATGTCTGTAAATTATTTTAACACTAAATAAACGTTATTTACACTCCAAATTAATAATTTACAAAAGATTACACAAAGTCATGCAATTCAAAAATGCGAGTATTTCAAAAAACAAACAATCGGATTATTCATGTTTTAGTTA
>NC_051847.1:121596237-121608119 GCF_002237135.1 Teleopsis dalmanni
GAGTTCAGACATATTTCCAGTCTAAATTTTACAAATATTAATAAAATATGTGTGTGTTAATAACACACAAAATAAATTTTAAAATATTCTTTGCAAATATCCTGTGGTCATTCATTATATTCCGTCTACTACGCCACAGCGATCCTAGCTTAATAGCTGTACTGGAAAACACTTTTTTATTGATTCTACAGGTTATTCTTATTCCTGCGTCAATTTACAAATACATTTCATTTTTCTTATCTTTTTTATTCCGTTTTCAACTGCTTTGCAATTTCCGAATTGACAGGTGTGACATAAAATTAAATACTTTTACAGTGGAACACAATAAAAGTTCGTACAAAAGTTTCTAGGAATATTATTAAATTATTCATACTAATTATTTTTATTGCATCTTTGGTACTATTTATTCTAAATTAAGGTGTCAATAATAATATGATTTGAACTCAATTTATTTTAATTTATTTTAACTTAATTAAATTAAATTAAATTTAATTTTATTTTAGTTAATTTTATTTAATTTTTTTAATTTCATTTAATTTTATATAATTTGATTTAATTTTTTTTAATATAATTTGATTTGATTTAACTTGATTTAATTTCATTTCATTTAATTTCATTTAATTCAATTTAAATAATTTAATTAATTTAGTAAATTATGTTGTGAAATTCTAGAAAAACTTTGAGTTTTATTGTGAAAGCGTATAGATTCATTCAAGCGAATTTCAAAAAACAGCTGATAAAAGCGCTAGCTTATTTTTTATTCACCGACTTTACACCGACATTAATAGCACATTTACTTTCCAATATAAGTTTCATTTATTTGCCTACTATTTTTCAATCAAAAAAAATTTTTTTTACGAGTGTACGCAGTTTAAATTCTATATGTTTTCCCGTAAAAATTTAATTAAATTCGAAGAAGGTCTTATAAAAACTTCTTGACAGCAGTAGTAAAGTAGTATTTTAATACCAATCGAATCATTTATTTTCGTTTTCTACTCGACGTAATATAAAATCCATTAAGCTTTAAAAATTTATATGATTCGTAATCTATTTTATCTCCACTGTATTTGAAGCAACTATTTATTTCCCACCTCCACAATTTGATTTTACAATCTAACACCAATTAAATTTGGACAATTAACACACATAGTAATGCAACGGAATTCAAGTGTCAAAATATTAAACTGGTAACTCGTAAATTAAGTGACAAAAATTAATGAAGTTATTACGTTCGAGGGTGGGGGTGACCTGAGCGCAAATTGTCTAATCGATGGTGTGCAATTATCTGTAGACGCCAGCAATATGTTGACTTCATAAAGTATTTACGTGTTGGCTATTGGTGAATATTTTGGTTCTTTTTATTATTTTCAATCTAATAAATAATGATAAATAGAATTTCAAATTAAATTTATTAAAAAATGTAATAAGCTTATCTTTAATTTAAATAATAGTAAAATTATTATTTTCTTTCAAACTCTTTATTATTAAACTTATCCGACAATTTGGAGTAATACCATATTTAGTTAATTAGATTGTAAGTTGCGGTGGAGGGAGGAACGAGCTAAAAAGCCGTTTTGAATCAACAAAACCCCGTAATAGTGGGTAGTATAGAGAAGAAGTTAGAACTAGCCAAAGGCATTTATAAAGGCAAGAATCTGGCCAATGCTAATGCTAGAGATTTCGTCGAGTGTGTTGAAGAAGGGGGCTCGCAGTAACTTAAGCCTTGTTCTGGCCAAACCTGAACATAGACACATTAGATGCTCTGGTGTCCTTCGAGAGCTGGTAGACACGTATTGCATGAGATACCACAAGTTAGGCTAAGTCTATCCTCATGCCGTCCTATGGCTCAGTGCACTGAAGAAATAAAAAGACATTATTCTAGATACCTCTGATTTACTTCTGTGTATTCTGTCAGAAGTTCTACATTTGGAATAGCATACTTAAAATACGAGAAATATCTATTTAAAATAATAACCATTGTCTTCAAAGTAGATGAAACATTTCTTCTTGTTTTCAATAATGTACTCTGGCTCAGAATTTCCTGAAGCAATATAAATAAATTTAATTATTAGTTATAATTATATAAATTAGTTATAATCTGCAGAATATGTCAAGATAATACTAATAACACTATTATCTCCACATACCCAACCTCTGCTTAACACTTAACTCATCATATACGTTATGTGGATCGAATACTTCTTTGTTAATTAATTAAAACTAGAAAACAATATAATGAAAACAGTTAAACAAACATTATAGAGGGTTTCAATTAAATTAGCAGTAGTGTAGAACTAAACATTGTCACTTGTTTAAATATCGCATTACACCTAACAATGCATTATTAATCAAATATAAAGAACTCTGATATAATCTTCTAAGTAAGTACTCTGATATAATCAGTACATATTGTAAGAAAATTTTGTATATAAGTTCGTTTTAAGCGATTAAGCTTTTATTCTATAAAAATGAAACTATCGATGGTTTTAATTTTCACCGCGGTAATCGCTTTAAGTAGTGCATATTATCTACCAACTGTTACAGATGATTACGGAAATGTAGTGGGCTTACCAGACTCCGTCATGAATGCTTTGAAATCTTTACCAAATGTTTGGGTTAATGTTTTCGCTAACAATGGTCAGATATCGAGAGGTGATAACGATCATAACGATGAATACCAAACATCTACAGCTCGTATGTATTCATATTTTACTTAAATTTGTCATATAATTTCTTTTTCAAATTTTTTTAATTTTTTAGCTTATTACTGGGGTTAATTTTCAAGAGCCTTTTGCTGTCATAATGAATTAATTAATCATTTTCAACTTAATAAAATTTATAATGAAGTAAATTTGCGATTTTTATAATTAATTGATTTACACCTACGAGTAAAAACGAATAGCGCTACATTAAGACCTTATATTCTTATACTTCAAAAACTAAATTATATTCAATTTACCTTCACAGAGGCCACTAAAACCACTCCAACTTCCATTACACTCATTCAGAGTTTGTAAGTGAATTATTGGAGAAGATCAATTGACGTTTAATGTTACGTTTTAATGACTTGGAAAAAAGTTTTGTAATTAAATAAGAATTCTCATCAAGTGATGCGTTAAAAATGTTTCTATGATTTTGAGTTTGTACACTCAAACCCAACTCAACTCAGCACCTGCAGATAAAAAGTATTTCTTAGCAAAATTCGGAAAGGTCAGCAGTTTTTTCTTAGCAGTTTTACCATACATATTAACAAAAAGAATCTAATAAATTTTGCACATGTTTGCTCACAAGTTTTTATCTAAGAGCAGTGGAAGAAAAAATAGATAGTCAGGTATGAAAAGTTGTACTTTAGCAGCTAACAAAGTTGACATTACAGTCGGGAAACTTATAATATCAGTCCATGAGGAATCAAAAAGATTTATTGTTTATGTAGTTTTTTTATTGAACAGGATTTTTCCTGCTAAAAATTTGAGCTGAATGAAGTTTAAATTATAATAATTGAAGTTGTGTGTAAAAGTTAAGAATTGTGCTATGTTACTAAAATAACATAGATGGGAAAGTTCTAAACAAGAACATAAAATAATATCTTACATTAAGTCAGAATACAACTATGACGTCACTATAATATTACATTTAAATGTTATACCATGACATATTCCATTTAATGATAGATGCAAACCTAATATTGCACAATATGGCAAAAACAACCCAGCTCATGAAAGTTTTTAGTCTTGTAGTCTCTTTCAGGTATGTATGTGATTCATTCATTCTAGGTGGAATATAGAACCTCTATTACTAGTTTAAATAGAACTTTATTATGTCAATAAGAAGCGAAGTTATTTCATGAGAGAGTCCCCTTGATATATATTTTATTCAGAATAGTATATCTCGCATAATAAGTTGGCCATCGAAATAGAGGACACAGAGTAAATTATTCCAAATTCTCTTTTAGTCTATTATATGTAGGATTTTTATCAATAGACGGTAGGGTTTTAGAATAATCGAATGTTGAAAAATACTTTATAAATGCTACAAATCTTAACATAAAGAGTTTGTTTCGATTGATAATGTGATAAGTTAACTGGTGTTCTCAGAATTTGTAAATGTTTTTACTTTAATATGAAAACTTTTGAGGTTGTATATTTATCATTATGTAAGCAATATTAAAGTTTATATAATGTGCTTATTGAAGTTACAACAATCATGTAGACTTGAAAAAACTCTATTTTATTATGACAAGTTATGAATATATATGTGATTTATTTATAAATGCCAACCCATTCATGGTATAGCAGAAGATTGTGGGTATATATTATTTTCCCGACTTCCTTTTCAATGTTAGACACTTTTGTTCAAAATAAAGCACTACTGTTCTCAAGTATATCCAAACAGTTTGTTTAAAATGATATGTCACAGCAATTAGAACACTACTCACATATATGTATTTTGATGTAATAGAATATAAACAATTGTTATTACGACCGATATTTAATTAGTTTTCATATTTTTTTACCGGACTTAGGTCGTTTATTTAACACATAAATTTATAAAAATATTTTTTAAAATAAAATAAAAAATCACTTTTTTTTACTTGTGTTAAATATTTAGTTATATTTAATTTTTATACAAAATTCTTTTTATTACAAATATTTCGGTGTACTTCTTAAACCATCTTCAGTGTATAGTGATAATATACACTGGTAATAGAATATATGTATATAAGATCATAATAATTCTTTTGTGTTAAAACAAATAAAATGCGCTCACCCAGAACGTCGCTTTTGGAATTGTTTCTAATATCGAACGAGTCATATCGTTATCTAATATCGAGCTCCATTCCAGGTCAAAGTCGACATTCCAGGTCAAAGTTTTATTTTATTTTTTCCGGGCAGAGTTTATATTCTGTTTTTTCTGACATTATTTGTTTAAAATAGTGGTGAAAATTAACATGACTTGTCAGAGAACCTGTCAACAGAAGACGCAACTCTTTTCTAAACTATATAAATAGTACAGCGGCGATAATGGTGTTATTCTTTTGTAGATTCGCCCATCCGCAATTATCTCGTGGACTGTTTTAAAGTTGAGCAGATATTTAAGAAGCACTATGAAGTGTGATTTTAATCGTTGCTTTAATGTCAGGAAATTTTAACAATTTTAAAAATATTAAAGATAAAACTCAATCGTAAATTTCTGGTAATTAGAGCAATACTGAAGAATTTGGGGTAAGTAAAGATTACAATTTACAATTGGATTAAAACTGAAAAATTTTTGATTCAGTTTTGATGCTGATTATATTGTTTTGGAGAGTTTGAGTATATCTACAGAAAATCAAGATTGTGTGCTTCTTTTCTAACTGATCTGACAGTACTACCAGATTTGTCAGATGGGTACCCTTTTATTTACATGTGAAAAGAATAACGTAACTTCCCAAAGTGATGTTTTATCTTTACTGGAAGATTTTGGTTTCAGCCTTTAAGATGGTCTTTAAGATCTAGCGTAAAATCTGACAGTACTGACATACTTGTCATGTGGGTTCCCTGTTATTTACTTCTGGGTAGAATAACATAACTTTCCAAAGAGACGTCATTGGATAATTTTGGTTTCAACCTTTAAGATGGTTTTTAAGATCTAGCGTAGGGAAGGGGTTTCATTTGTGGTACTACAACGTATTATTATTTTCAGCTTAAAGCTATCTTTCTATTCTGTTTGCTTGAGTAAGAGAAGACTGTATCTTAAATAAAAGGAAAAAGGAGAAAACTTAAGATGTACTTAACAATGCATTATAAATTTTACACACACAGAAAAAAATTATGTTTATTCTATGTTTGAATCAAATATATGTTTGATTTCAGATTTTTGTAATTAAACTCTGCTTTATTGAAAATTTACAATGAACCATATTTGTTTTAAATAAAGTAATTTTGGATTAAATATAGTTTGTAAATATAGTTTGTTTCCTGAAAATTATGTTTGTCTGAAACGAAAATTATGTTTGTCTGAAACATAATTTTTTTCTACGTGTGTAGTTACGAATGCATCAGGACACAGTAAATTAGAGAACAGAAAAATATTTATAGAACTTAACAGACATGAATATAATTATTGCTCTAAATGGATTCCTTCCCAATTTGGTGCATCATGAATCAAAAATTTGCTTTTAGAATGATTAAATGTTCAAAAATGTTTCATGCAATTTTTTTTGGAACAACGAAATTTATGTACGCATTTGAGCGAAACTTAAAATTGAAGTCCTTTTCGTTGCACATTAATTTATCCCAGCGAATATTAATGCCTCCTGACATATGCGGTAACATACTCGCAACTGCATTCGAAATGTATGCGAAAATTTGTTGCAACTGCTGCAGTTGCAGTTGCAGTTGCATTTTCGTTAGCAAGTTTTTCAAAACTTAAAAATCCATTAACATTTGTTGTTGTCCTTTTCGATGGAAAATTCTACAATTTTCGCAAATGCAGTTGGAATGCATATTTTCATTACTTCCGTTTTAAATTTTTCCGCTTTGGTTTTTTTGTGATTCCTTGATTGCGAGTCCTCTCGATTTGCTTTGAGCTTAGAAAACTGCTTACAGTCATATTTCTATGCGGATTGCAAACTATTGAATCCTTACTACAAGTCTCTGACGTATTTGACTGCATTAATAGTTAAACCAAGGGCAACGCATCAAAAAGGAAGTTGATTGTTTGTTTATTATTCTTCAAAAATCGAACGGAATCTTAGATTGAGTGAAGCAAAAATATTGCCCGAACTACACATGCACAATATCGAGAATATCACATGGGAATTTTAAAGGAACAGTTGTTTAGGAAGAAATTGAAGTTTAGAAAGCGAAAAAGAAATAATATATAATATGAAAATAAAAAGATGTAGAAAAAGAAGAATGAAAACATATATAAAATAATATATAAAATAAAATATATGTGCTTGGAAGATTTTGTAGATTGTATGTATTTAGAGTATAAGGATTATAAAAAATAATGAAACATATTCTCATTATCAATAAATTTTAATAAATGGAATTATTTTGAGTAACCTATTACACTGTGCTATATCTGAGTTAAGCTAAGTTTTAAAGATATCGGACTTTAAAGTTGGAAATTTTTACGTGTAAACTAATAGTACTGAGTAGACTACACTTTTAGTTAATAGTTGTTTGGAGCAAATATGTGTACATACATATCACCAATGTTACAAATTTATAATTTTAATCGACAATTTCATATCGGTATAATTTAACATTGCTCAGAATAGCAGTTTTAGCGTATAGCAAACAAGATCTTAGATCAATCCTTGAATAATCACGAAAATTATCAGGAATCCTCAAATTAGTCAGTGAGATGGGTGGGACTCTACAGAATCCCCCCAGCTATCATAGAGTAAAAGTGCCCAGATGCACTAACTCGGATAAGGCTTAACATGACATAAAAGCTGTTTTAATTCTAATAGAATTAGTGGTCCCGAGAAATCAGAATAGTGTCGTTAATTCTAATATGATATGATGATGGATGTTATAAAGATATTAACATGAATTAAAAATTTTTAAGCCGATATTAATCCACTTATAAACCCTCAGTCGTATATATCGAAATATTTCAAAAATTATTCTAAATAGCCAAATTATACGTCAGTACTTATGTTTAATAGATTATCATTGATTCAAGTTTAAATGTTTTTAATATTATTGGTGAGTTTTATACTCTCGGCGAAATTTAAAAGTTAACTTTTTTATAAAGAGTTTCATTAATGTTTTCTTAATATCTCAGTCCTTTCTGCATTTATACATAAGTTTTTCATCATAGACCTCTGAATGATACTACTCTTCATATTGTTCGATTATAACAAATATATGTGTATGAGTAATATAAAATGAGTTCGTGTGCTCTTCCGGTTTTATCATTTCATAAGAAGAAGCAGAAAATTATTTAACAAAACAGAAAATATACTATTTGTTCTGTATGCAACACTACGTAGTATGAATATTCTTAAATATGAATAAAAACTTGTCAGTAATACCTCCCACAAATCTTCGAAATGGTGTTTAATATATCCTCAACTCGTTGTAAGAATCATTAACCCAAAGAAAAACTATAATAATAAACTATATATCCGTAAATAGTACTTATTTTAAATTTCTGGCAAATTTTCTGCAGAAATTAACTTTAAATCTTCAGCAGTCACTTGTCAAAGTCATCAGTGAGACACCTCAATTAAGGATTGATCATTAAGTATTGCATTTAGATCAATTAACAATAAGTACAGATCATCACGTTTACAACAAATTCAAGTTGTTTTATCGTTTGTTTACGACAGCTCAAACTAATCAAAACAAACTATCGTCTGCTACGATTCTTATACTTTATATTGGAAAAACGTTACGTTAAGTTATGCTAGCAGGCCAAAAAGACAACGCGTAAACCCTTCAAACCAATCAGGTTCATTCAGGTCCATTGCGATACCACATCAGAGTATTATTTCGATAGATAGTGTGCATCACTTTGGATGCATGTGTTATTAGCAAATTTTAGTAAAATTTCAATAGTAACCTCAGGCATGTACTCCAGTTCTGAAGAACTGACAGCTCACAAGTATTTTGTCGAGTTCTCGAGAGATCCGAGCATTTACATAGCAGATGCTTCAGAGTTTCTTTACAAAGAGATTCTATATAAAAATCTTGTTCCAAAAGTGACTGTTAAAACGGAAATTTATATAGTCATTATTTCTTTTAAACATATGGTATATAAGTGCTTTGAAATTGGATTTAGGGTCTACCTGCCATCATTCCATGCATATATGTTATCTTTTTTTGTATTTAATTTTAACTCAAAAAGAAGATTTTAAAAATTACGTATTTGTGAGATAATGGCGGTACGACTATATGTACGTGGTTCAGATATTCCAATTGTGGTCCTGTAGTATCGCACCTTCTTACTAGACTCATAGAAGAGAAATATTGGAATCTTTGTTCAGATATTTGTTCAGAGATACATAGTAGCTAGAAATCGCTCTAAATGTAAATTGGACTGAATTAAAGGACATTAGTATGGTGATATGATAATTTAAATGTAAATATCTGATGTCTGATAATGTAAAATTTTATTTTTGTATTTGATATTAAAACAAATGATATTTAGATGGATCCACTTTTATCCCCCTCACTTTTTCTAAATTACAATAGATATTTTTTCTCCATTTAATAATACCTGTCTTTCAGATGGTTCCCCCATTTGAGGAGGGCATAATGGAATATACTGACGGTTTCAAAATAGATAGATCTGGATAACCACACCCCCTTTACTTACTTCCAACCTACCTATACTAAGTCCATGCTCTCTGATTTAGATAAACCTGATTACCTGATTACTTATTACTAAAATGAAGTTCCTACATTGCCGTGAAAATCGTCTCCATTCATTCCTAATAGGTGGTTTTAGTGAATTAGAGTCTCATATTGTGGCTATTGATTCTTACTACCAACAGTAAAAAAAATATTAGATTTAGATAAATGATGATGAATAGATGATTGATGAATATATAGCTGATAAATAGATAATAAATATATCTTGTAGATAACAGATGATAAATATATAGAAAGACAGGTAGTTAAAAGAGTTTTTTTTTATTTTTAACTAACTTCAACTTTATAATCTTTTCACAACATAATATCCTATTTATCTGTTGTGATTAGGAATTAGGACGAATATAATCAATATGTTCTCAAGTGAAGCTGAAAACATTTCTAATATTTCAAAATATTTCTGCAGATTTTTCAATGTGTTTAGTAGCTAGAATGAATATAAAAGCCTTCAATGTACATAAACAAAACAACTTCACACACTTTTAAAAATTGTTTTAATATTTTTTTTTGATTTTTTCGGAATTTACTAGTTCCTCAGAACTATAAAAAACAGTTGGAATTCATGTACGTTAAAAATTGACAATAAATTGTCTGAGCGAGCAATACTCAATCCATCAAAATACAAGCGGTAAATGCAATGCAGCAGATGCTGAATGCAGTTGTCAGTGCTTACATTAAATCAAAAAAGCTTATGACTGCGTACAGTGAAGGAAAAAAATAATAAAAATATTAAATTTATTCAAACTAGAATGGAAGTGACTTTAAGGAGTAAAATTGATGAGTTTAAGAAGTCATATAAAAACCAGCTTATATAGGAAAACATATATGACATTAAGATTAAACAAAGTTTTTTACAAAAAAACCAACATGACAGTAATTTACGGTATCAGAGAGAACTTCGGGCCCAGTGGGGATTGACATGATGAAAAAATATTCAAAATATCGGAAATGCTTCTTAGAAGGGTTAGTCGTTGCGATGGTAAGGATAGTGTGGTTCAAGCACAAATTCCATTACGAGAACAACATATTGTCTGCAGCCAAAAAACATTGTCATTTACAAATAAAGTTATCAGGATGTTGTCAATATGTCAACATTAATCAATAAGCCAGTACTCAGTACTTGAGGGAATTTTTTTTGTAGTGATATTTTTATTAGAATTCGGCTTTAAATATACATTCAAGCTGTGATGAGTTTTACTGTGTTGTCGTACAATAACACTTGGTAAATTCAATAAAAGTAATCGAATTACTTTTGTGTACTTCTAATAAGAGTTTGCAAAATATGAAAGTTAATTTGTAGAGAATAAAATTATGCTCAGCTATAAAATAAACAAATTTAGCTACGGAATATTAATTTCATTCAATAGAACAGGAAAATTAGGTCACCTCACACCCGCTTCATTACCGATTTTTATCGCGTCAATGATTTTTGCTACTAAGTCAGTAGCATTTCATTTCAAACAGTTGTTAATTTATTTTATTTTTTTATATTTAAATTAATAAATCTACAACATAATATCTTAAATTATAAATATTAAATTATAATATATTAAATACAGTTTAATAAACTTTTGTTTTTAATATTTTTGTTTTGTGTGGAGATCTTTTCTTTAACCCCCATTTAATGTGCCGCTGATATAGTGACATTCTCCAATAAGATCCTTAATTTTGTTAAGGAGATCTTTCTCTTAAAATCTCATTTAATATGCCACTGGAGATCTTACTCTTAAACCCCCATTTAAAGTTCCGCTGATATAGTGACATTTCCCGATAACTTCCATCATTTTTCCAATACACCAAAAAGGCGAGACAAAAGAAGCAGAGAAATGGGGTCCATTACAGAGAAATCTCGTTTTTAAATTCTACCCCAAAAGTTTATATGGATGTCCTATATGACATATTATTCTAATGGGTCCAGAAAATTATGCCAACGTTACTAAACTGTAGAAAACAAATTTGTAATTTTTTGTTCAGGTAATGAGAATTGAAAACGCAGAACTATATAATATATTTATTGTAGATTTTAGAGAGGTATTTGACTTAATGCATATTCCACCTTTATCTACTGCACAATACAAAATCGTTGTGGCATGGAAATATGGCTGCGGTATGGGGTGATCAGTATATTCCCAACTCTTTAAATTAATAACTGATTTCAAAGAAGGATGTTTCAAACCCCATATTATGCGCACTATACTTAAACGACATGAGTCAGCTCTTTCCAGGCTTAATGAAAATTGTAAATATGCAGCTTAAATTACTTTTATATGTAAACGACATGGTACTATAATCGTAGTCATTAGATAGGATTCAGCTAACGGTGTATTTAGTGTAAAGTAAGGGATAATATATATCCTGATAATAAAAACTGTTTGATAATTTTTTTTATATTTTAGTAAAAATATTAACCAGAAATTTTGATAATGAGATTTTAAAGACACTGAAGAAACTTATGAAGCATATGGGCTAGGTCTACTTTTCTCGTTGCACCAATCAATTGGATTGCTTCTG
>NC_051847.1:121608219-121618926 GCF_002237135.1 Teleopsis dalmanni
ATTTTGATCAGGACTGCCAACACTTATGTTTTGCTTTTCTTTTTTATATATTCCGGATTTAATAATAATGTCATAGACATAGAAGCAAAAAATAGACTAAAAAAATTTTTATCATTATTTACTGAATATGGAAAAATATGAAAGAAGAAAATTGAATAATGAAATTTTAATTTTTAATTTATATTATTATATATATGCTATTTTATGTGATAGAATAATTTCTATTGACTTTATTGAATCTGAAATAAAATTGTCTTTTTCAAAACTGTTTTAAAGGTATATTTCTGTTGTGGTTGTTTAATAAAACTAATTAATTCTTTGCTTTAAATAGTTATTGCTTCATATGTAAACGTAAAGTTTCGTTTTCAATATGGTGTTAAAAAAAACAACTATAATTTATTTTACTAATCAAATATTAAGCACTAGACAGCATGTGTAGTTTTTGTTAGTGTAATAATTACATAAACCTTAAGTCTTAAGTCTTATTTCAAGAAGGTGTATAGAGATGAAGCGTAATGAAAAGTATGTATCCATTGACATATGTATATGTAAAATCTGGCAAATCGATATGTGTAGAAAATCGAAATATTTCTAATTAATTTGACAATATTATACTTTGTTTACGCTTAGACTATAGTCACACAAGAATATATTATTGCATTAATACGTGTATTAATGAAATGAACACATATTATTTGTATTATATATATTGAAAGTACGCAATTTAAAATTTTTTAAATTGATATTCGGATTTCTAATAAAATTTTAATTTTTCGGTTTGCTTTGAAAAACTATTTGCTTTTAAAGCACCTTGTTTTGACAAAATAAAAATAAAAGAGGACTCAGAATTTTAAGCAAATTTTAAAAATAATTCTTAAATTTTAGATTCAACATTGCACAAAAATCTTAACATGTAATTAATTAGTTTTGATTTCAACAACAATTTCTATGTATTTCATGTACTAAAATATATTGAATATTTCTCATATAACCGATTATTTAAGTTGGTGTGACTAGAACTTTACACTAATCAGACTTTTTTTTAGCAAATTCTGTATGGATTTTATATAACAAAGGCGTTATTGCTGTATACATGTCAATTAGATTGCAATAACGTAAATGTTCAATAATGCATATAAAAAATAAATGCTTCTCAGTTAAATTTGTTTTCATAACTCATTAATAGAGTATTCTTATAGAGCGCTAATAGAAATAATTATCTTGGTTTTTTAAACCAGTTAAACTATGTTTATGCCGTTAGTAGAATTCAATACATTTTAAATATGATTAAATAAATAAGATTTTGTTTGTAGTTATTTATGCGAAATAACAAATATAGAAATTACGACAGCAAGACCTCTTCGAATGTGTAAATAAGGCATGAGGAAGAAGTACGGATCTAAGTACATCAAACGAAAATTGCAACTCTGTCAAATAATATCTTATGTCAAATATCATAACCATATGTCAAATCTGAAAGAAAGCATTTTAGCTTTTGTCCCGCTACGAAAACGTATTTAAAAGAAAGAAGCGTGAACACTTAAAGGTAAATTATAATTAATTTTAGGAAAAGTATTTCTTTAATTTATAATTATTAAATAAAAATATGTTCAAAGATGCCGAAAACCAAGAAAGCAGTAGAATCATCGGACAGCGACTCTGGTCCGGAAGATGTGTGTATAAAAAACTTTAATAAGCGTATGTTCGTAATAATAAATCTGTTAATAATTTTTTTAGCGCAATAAGCCAGTGCAGAAAAAGGCAAAGGCAAGTAATGAGGCTCCAGCAAATGAGTGGGTTTTAGAAAAACTACGCAGAGTTCGTGTCAGTGAATTTCGCGGCCGCAGAAATATTGATATACGCGAGTTCTACGAAAAAGATGGCCAGATTTTACCAGGAAAAAAGGGCATTTCCTTGTCAATAACACAATGGAAAAAACTTCTTGAAGTGGCCAATGAAATTAATGAAGCTATAAAGGACTAAAGTCATTGCACAAATCACCATGTTCTCATTCTATACTTAAAAGATGTAATCTAATTGGAAAACAAAATTTGAATTTAAAATAGAGACATCAAAAATGAAAATTTTTAACATTATTTCACTTAAATGAAAAGGAAAAGTTATTGAAAATTTCTCTTCAATTTTAGTTAATGTTGTGTTTAAACGTTGTATAAAACATTAGAAAAATATGTGTCGAATGAATTAAAATGTGGTTCTCACATCTTAATTATGGCTAATGTAAGTTTGAATAGCTGTTAAAAAAATATTCCTGCAAAAGTATTTATTTAATAGTTATTGTTATTTGTGAGATAGTTTGATATTTTTATGTCATTACATGCCACACGAAGAAAACTTGTTTATATGAAACAGTTTTACATATAAGAGTATTGATATTGCTGTACTTTTGTAAAAATATATAAATAATTTATGGCATTTCAAATAATAGTTGAAGTAAATGAGGAAGTGTAAATTAACGTTATTAATATCATAAGAAATATACAAAATTAAGGTAAGAGGAATAAGTAACAGTTTGATTGCTTTTTCTGATATAAATTAATTAAAGTAAATTATTAAAACTAAATCTGTTACAAATATAGAACCAAACGTAATTCATGAAACCATAAATTAACCAATGTACTTGTATATTTCATTATTATAATAATATTTAATTATATAAAAAGAATAGATACATATATGGGTATATTAAGGTGTAGACTATATTCCAAAGGTCCATGATACTTTAATATATACATATTATTTCCTAAATAAGCACACGTGAACAATAAGAACAGTCATTTCTCTTTTCTTCCATAATGGTAGGAATTAAGACGTTATATAGAGCACTTTGAACGCATTCATATGCATATGTATGTGCATAACTTATTTCTATAAACCTCAAAACCCTGAACCTTACTATTCTACTGGCAAGCTTATTACATTAATAACATAGATAAATTATTGGAATATGAGAGGAGTGTGGTTGAAAAGATATGTTAAACTAAAACGGATATAGTAGATATGTAGAGGTAATAAAAATAAAATAAAGGATAAAAATTTATGGAATCCTAAAGGGTAAAAAAAATTATAGAATAGTTGAGTATTCAAATTAATATAGAAAACTGAACAATTTGGGTTACTCTTCAAAACTAAATTTTGGAATACACACTTATTTAAAAAAATTCAACTCGATGCAAATGCATTAACCCTGACTTTATTAAAGTAATATCTGAAAATTTGAAAAGATCGAATATGACCGGTGTAATAATAATCATGTTAATAATCGAAATATCGCTTAAAAACCATAATAATGTGATAAATTGACAACGGAATTGTGTAAACGTGGATTTTTTTTGTGTTTTATAAATACACGATCTGATCAAAAAGTTATCCCATTGGAAATATAAATAGATTTTCAGTTTCTTAATAAATTTTGAATATTTTTTCCAAATTTACATATAAGGGGTTGAGGGATTATAAGGGGTTTTCTATTTCCTGGTGTTGATTTAATAGTACTATTCCAGTTGTATGTATTAAACATTCCCATCATTTAAGGCGTTAAATGTTCAGATTTAGGTTTTGCGTCCTACAATATCTGTCGCTTAACAACCGCTGAACACGTTAAAATTGAAACACTTACTACAAAAATGATTTGTATATCATTTTTGTAACTGACCCGTGTTTTTATTGAAAATGACGAGGTGTACAGTACGTACAGTTAAACATGATTGCTACAGCTACATGATTAGATTGATGCAAAAGTATGTATACTCTACATTAATTATGTTAGCAACTACATAAATGACGAGGTGTACAGTACGTACAGTTAAACATGATTGCTACAGCTACATGATTAGATTGATGCAAAAGTATGCATACTCTACATTAATTATGTTAGCAACTACATAAATGCTGTTGATATACAGAGCGCAGTCTTTATTGTAACTGGGCATATGATATGCATATGATAGTAAGAGCGCATGGAATTCGATTGTTATAAATGTCTGTATTGTTATTGATATACATACATAACTAGACAACATGAGGTGTATTTATAGTTCCTAGTCTTTGCTGGGTTTAAAAAGCGCTTTCAATGCTTCGTTTTAAATTTTTTGAGATAAAATTTTTGGTTTATATTGATATTGTCTTTTAGTAAGACAATCATCTTACGAAGTAATTGATTGTTAATTGTTGAGTTGTGAGATTCACCGTCAAAGTAAATTTTGAACTGCTTTCTATACTTTAGAGAATTATTTTATTACAAAATATTATATTTTTAATACTTACTCAGATTTTAATAGTACTGTATTATTATTTTTCTGCTGTACTGGAGGGTGCATTAGTGCATTACGTCTTCGCTTTGGATTAATACGTTTGAAAATCGCTTGACTTTAATTAGGGCGTGTGCGAGTTAGGCTAAGTTGATGCTAAACCAAATGGGAGATTTTTTGGGACTTTTTGCACTGCACACATTTAGCCATTTATCAACACGTATCGACACATCACTACAATTTCGGCACAACTTAGTATTTCCCTCATTTAGAACGCAACTTAGCCTAACTCGCACACGACCTTAATTAATTTTGTTAAATTATTTGCTATTATTTATTTGACAAATTCAAATACATAACATCAAGTCCGAAAATATATATTTTCTACTTCAGATATATATACCTTATATTGGCATTCTTTGTCACTGAGTTCTTCTTTGGCTTTATATGTAAGAGATTTTTCTAAAGATAATGTACTCATCACTGGCAGTTGACGAATTGTTATATATATATTATATATTTTTATTAGCTTATTTTGGAAAAGTAAATTTTTTTTAAAACGTTTGTATTATAACAATTCCTTGTACGGAAATATTATCTGACAAAACTCACTACAGCTAATCACTTCAAATATATTGAATTGACATGACAACAGACATACAATTTGATAAGTTTATTTTGTTATTGCACGACTTAAAAAATGTTGACATATATTTTTCCAAAGATACACTGCGTTGTCAAAACAAACTCTCTGTTACCAAATTCCTTTAGTCTCTAAAGGAATTCTCGGCTTCACCTGAATCAAAAGTTAAATCGATTAACTAAAGTGAATTTGGTTGTAATAACGTGAAGTTGCAAGAACCTTTCAGGAACTGTTAAATATTTATAAAAATAGTAATTAATAATTAAGTTTTAATAATAAGAAGTGTGGAAAGTTTTGTGTTTTGAAACACACGCTCCTCTGATCATCACAGGATGTTCGTACACAAGTCCACTAGGGCACAGTTTGCACAACACGCTGCGGCGATTCGTGGCGACTCCAGCTCTGATGATGAGGAAGAGGAAGGCGACTTATTGCAGGTGAAATAAAATCTTATCAAAAAATTTTGGAATATTAATAATTTATATTGAACACATCATATATATGATATTTACTAATTTCTTAACTTCTTTAATACAAAAACAGGCGTGTACAGTTTCAGTATACTGTACAGGAATTACATAATCCTAATATATTAAAATTATTTTATTATTATTTTTTTTTTCAAATTAAAATATGTAATATATATTTATATATCATTATTACTAAATTAATTCAATACCATATTTGTAAATACATATTTTCAAATTATTGATAAAACATATTTGTATATATTCTATTACATATGTATGTATAAGTGTAGTATTTCTAGTATTATTGCTTGAAGGTCGCACAACATTGGATTTATATTGCAAAAAATTTTAAATCATTGTTATGTAACAAAACACTTATTACTATATATAAACGTTTACATATTTATACATAAACTGTTATTTTTAATTCTACCCAAATCGAGTCATCAAATTTTTGTACCAAGAACTATAAAGCCTTTGTTGCCTACTAGCTTAGCTTTATTAAAATAAAACTTTTTTTTTTTTACAATAGCTTATAAAATTTTATATATAACAAACCCACTTAAATAAAAAATAAGAAATTTATAAATTTATTTTGTATAAATTTCAATACAACATCGGTCGATTATATGATCTAGTGAATCCTTTAAAAAAAAAACTGCTAGTTAGATACTTAGTTATATTTTACACTTTCCATAAACCAAACTAAAACGTCTTTTTGATATTTTTGGATTTGCATTAGTTATTATTAGAACTTCTAAGATAAACTGTACTAGGCAAAGATTTTCTATTTGTGATATATGCTTTCTGTATAAGTCAGCCAGAACCCCACCCCAAAACTGACGTATATACCGGGCCTGCCACCGTACCATGCTAGGCATCTAGAACCAAACTCACAACAACAAGGCTGACACAACAGATATTGAGAAATTTTTTAAATAATTCTTATTAATAAGTTTTTAGTGTGTCTATATAAGCAATAGGTATTAACTTATAAAAAAATTGAAACATTCGTTATATAAATCATCTATTTATACATCTAATTTATAAAGGCGAAGGCAATTATTTATATTTTATACAGTTTTTTGCGCTGGTAATAAAGTTCCACTTACATAGTAATTTTTTCTACTGTTGTAGGTGAATTCCATGTTTTCTTTATAATTGCCTCTTGTAATGATTTGGAATAGCTATGGTTACTGAAAAATTGTCAGGATCTCTATTTTGGAATATATAGCGTGGTTCTAATAAATATGCTAAGTCTTAAACAAACAACAAAACAATGATATATCGGTCGTGATTGCACTATGAATATTATTTCATTACCGTCGTATGTGCTACTATTAAATTAAATTGTATAAGTTGGCATAATTTTAAAATAGCATATTCAGTACTATGTAGCTGTCAGGACATTTCTTATATACTCCTATTAACATAGGCTTGTTGAGCGCTGAAGCCCCCGAAATCGAAGGATTACATTTATATCCTTTCAACATTAATTATTAATGGATCACGACTGTTTAATAAGATAAAATTATTATTTTATATTACCAATGTTTAAAAAAACTACTAATTTATAAGAATAAACCTTGTATGAAAAATGAAAAGTTGAGAAACTCCAGTAACATTGCAGGGTTAAGAGGAACGTACGTTTGACAGCACTTCCACTGACCTATTTATCGGCAAAAAGGCTAAACTCTTTATATATGATTAACTAGCTAAGTCATAGCCGTTCATTTTAGTGTGATGTATTTTTTTCATGTGTGTATTAATATAAAATTTTTTATTTATAAAATTTGTGGTTAATGCCTACTTCTAACCATAATTAAATTTTTATATCTTTCCAGAATATATATAAAATATTTGCAAACTTTTGAACACAAAGAAGCACTATTTGTAGAATTTTAGTAGCACCAAGCACTTTTTCTGCAATAAATGCTGTTATTTTGCATTTTGTAAAAAGCTTAATAAGCTTTTTCTGCGATTTTGTTATAAGGAAAATATTTCTAAATTGTAGATTTTGCGAAAAGAATTTTTGAACAGCAAATTTCTGAATTTCTGAATTTTTAATTTTTTTTTGTATTTTGAATTATACATATTTAGATATGTACAATATATGAAATTTTTATATATAACGTCATGTCGGTTTATTTGTTTTTTGTATTTTGGAACCGTGACCATGAAACGTTTATAATAAAAATTTTGCACAAATGACAAAATGAACATTTAAAAAAATCGTTTGCATTTATAAATAAAAACGACGGTGGATATTCCAAATATATTTGAAATTATATATTAATATATATAAAATAAAATAAAAAAATGGCTGCCGACGCTGATGAAGCACAGCGTCGACGTGAAGAATGCGAACGCAAAGCCAGGCGTGGGGAGATGGATCCCCGTTTGGAATTTACATTCCAATTACTAATCGACGCTACGCAATTGCCACGACATCAGCTTATGGATTACATATTCGAGGGAGATATGGTAGGTTTCATTAATAAACGAACAGCATATATTTATGTACATACACTTATTTGGACAAAAAAAAATTGAACAAATATATAAATAAGTATTCATTCACATTCCAAACATAGCAAACTGTCACAAGAAAACCGCAAATGTATAAAAACAGAGTACACCCACCCATTAAAACCATACCCACAAAAACCACATTTGCTGCATGAAAAATACTTTAAGCACTTCCGCCTGCAACAGTTTTGGGTTGCAGTATTTCTTAATCATATGGAAAGCGGAAAAGTCAAAAGTCATTTATTTATGCATATTGCAGCTTGATGAAATCAATCAGCTCTTTCTACCGAATATGAAAAACAAACTTTTGTGGTTTTATCAAGAAATTGATGAACCTGAACAACAACAGCCAACACAGGATCCTAACAAACCAGGACCATCACGCAGCGGCATCGCTTCGAGTAGCTCAAAAACACCACAAGGTATTTCATTTATAAACAAATCAAAAACGAACAATTTTCTGCTTAGTCGGTAAGCGGGAACTATGTTGCACACTACAAATTATTTCAATATACATATGTATGTAGTAACATATGTTACAACACTAATAAAACTAGGTATGCATATGAATTTTATAGAAATTGCAAAATTCATTCTATATAAATTAGTTTTTTTCCTAATATATGATTATAAGGTCCAAAATCCGATTGATAGGTCGAAGATTTGGTAGCAGACTGAAAATAAGACTGAAATAAGGGGAAAATTTGTATTACTATTATCAACTTCATCACATGTTTATTAATCTTATTACTAAAAATAAAGATAACTCATAGTTCGCTTATATATGACATTATTGATGAATAAGACATTCTTCACAAAATATTTCAGTACCAATCGCAAAGTGTTTATAAAACACACACACATATTAAAATAAATTATTTTCTAAAAATGATCGGGGTATATTTTAGAGCCACTTGTCTTATAGACGACCAAGTGTCGCTCGCTCCCAACGATAGGTTGAAACAACAATTAAAAACCAATTTGCTTGAAACAAGTTTCATTACTTGAGCAAAACTTTAAGATAATCTAATATATATGTTTCTAAACAATTCTGTCCATCTATTATAGAAAAGTTTTCTAATTATGCGACAGTAACAATTTAATTAAATTTCTTTTTCTATTAATATATAATTCAACTCTTTTCGGACCTATAAGAATCTAACGAAATTTAAATTATATTTAATATTATCAATATATTTTTACTTGATTTGTGTTGCGTAGGGACTCAATCCCATATATCATCATAATTTTTTTAAAATGTACGTGTATACAAAATGTTTTGCTCTATTTCTATTGCTACACTTTTTAATTATACGGTAAGACAATGGGTCTAAGTGGATCCCTTGGGATCGACAGTATAACCCAACCTAACTTATTGCTACACTAGTAAAAACATTTTTTGTGTTGCGGAGAAGAAAAGCCTATTTGAAGGCAAACCAGACTATTTGAGGATTCACATGACTAGTTATAATCAACACCCATTACGATATTTATACTAATCTTGAAGAAGTTTTGAACAAGTTAATGCACCTAAAAGATGTTCTGTCGATGAGGCCGGTTACCTGATCTTTCTTTGTTACATTCGTATGCCACTTTATGAATTTTGTATATCAGGGATTACGAAATCCAAATGCTTGATTGTTTTAAACATTTCTGTAAGTATTAAAGATTAAACGGACCCACTTCTTTTCCAATTATCAGTTTTAAGATTAAGAATTTTCTGAAAAACGCTTGAGCACTTTTTGATATCTGTTTTTATCTTGTATTGCTTAGGTTCGATATGATCGTGAGCTATTTTCATTGTTGATGAACTTATGTTAATGTTGATAAAGTTATATGAATGTTGATGTAGTTATATAAATGTTGGTAAAGTTACATGAATGTTAATGAAGTTATATGAATAATGATAAAGTTACATGAACGTTGATGAATTTATTTAAATATTGATAAAGTTATATCAATGTTGATAAAAGTATATAAATGGTGATAAAGTTATATGAATATTGATAAATTTATTTAAATATTGATAAAGTTATATCAATGTTAATGTAGTTATATGACTGTTGATAAAATTACATGCATATTTATGCCGTTATATGAATATTAATAAAGTTATATCAATGTTGATAGAGGTATATGAATAATGATAAAGTTACATGAACGTTGATGAATTTATTTAAATATTGATAAAGTTATATCAATGTTGATAAAAGTATATAAATGGTGATAAAGTTATATGAATATTTATGAATTTATTTAAATATTGATAAAGTTATATTAATGTTGATAAGGGTATATGAATAATGATAAAGTTATATGAATATTGATGAATTTATTCGAATATTGATAGAGTTATATGAATGTTAATGTAGTTATATGACTGTTGATAAAATTACATGCATATTTATGCCGTTATATGAATATTAATAAAGTTATATCAATGTTGATAGAGGTATATGAATAATGATAAAGTTACATGAACGTTGATGAATTTATTTAAATATTGATAAAGTTATATCAATGTTGATAAAAGTATATAAATGGTGATAAAGTTATATGAATATTTATGAATTTATTTAAATATTGATAAAGTTATATTAATGTTGATAAGGGTATATGAATAATGATAAAGTTATATGAATATTGATGAATTTATTCGAATATTGATAGAGTTATATGAATGTTAATGTAGTTATATGACTGTTGATAAAATTACATGCATATTTATGCCGTTATATGAATATTAATAAAGTTACATGAATGTTGATGAAGTTATATGAATGTTGGTGAAGTTATA
>NC_051847.1:121619026-121697884 GCF_002237135.1 Teleopsis dalmanni
CATTACTGTACATTATTTGCATGTTTAATATAATATTTATTGAATTAATAAATAAAAAAAGTGTTAAAACGCAACGTTCACTCCGCACATCCTTAAAATAGCAGATCTAATGTCAAGGACACTTGGCGCGCATTTGACAGATGATAGCTTTTTTAAAAATTCTGTTCATTTATGCGTTTTTATTATTTATTAAAAAACAAATATATTTAAAATTAAACCAATATATATATATATACGATAAAAACCGGTATTATGGCGTACCTTGTCTGTCCGTCCTTAAGGTCCCTTTAATACATACATACACATTCGTTACATACAAATGTATTTATGTTGTTGCATTCAATAATTATCGTATGCACTCAATAATTTAGTTTAAAATTAGAATTTTGTTAAATGTAATTGCAAACTTATGATTTTATAAAGTGTTACAGCGAAGTTAAACAAGTCCTGTTTGCTTATTTCAAATCAAGCGATTATTATTCGTTTTATATACATAAATATTTCATAGTTAATCAAAAAGATATGTAATAACTACTATTATACTGTATTGCTCATACTTCTATATCTATAGAGGATTCTGGCCAAAGTATTATATCTGACCCTTTTGAGGAAGCAACAAGATTACTAATCAGTTGGAATTTACCTCATTTGTGCCAAACATTTAGAGGTAAGCTATTTTTGTACTATATTTTATTCGGATTTCTTTAAATGTCCATATTATGCATTTTTGTTTTTTAATAGAACAAGAAGTTTGTATAAATGCGTTAAGAGATATAACAGACGACGACATATATGAACTTATACCTAAAATAGGGCCACGTTCAATATTTCGCGCACGTTTACAGGAATGGCGAGAACAACAGACAACAATTTATGATAACATGAAAACAGCTCATGAAGAAGAAGTCTATCATAGAACACGACAATATGTGGAAGAACATCCTGCATCAACAAATTCAAATCAGCCACCTCAAATTCTTATAGAGTCACCACAACAACTTTATCATCAACATCATAATACAGAAGATATGAATACATCAGCGAATATTGAAATCTCTGTAAGTCCAACAACTGCACATTCCATAGACTCTGGTATTAAAATTGAAACGATTGAATTGTCAGAGGAAGAGTGGCATGATATCGGTATCGTAAAAATACCAGAAAACAATATCTCAAGTATAGTGAATGAAAGGGGAACAACACCAGCAAGCATATGTTATAGTGATTGCGACACTCTAATGAATGTGCCCAATCATACTGCAGATAAGACTCTTGAACCTATGCAAGGCAATTTAAATTCTTCACAAGAAATGTCTGAGTTATCCGACAGTTTTGATGAATCATACAATGGTTCCTGGCACGAAACTAAAGACTTGAAGAAACACAGACACTTAAACTTGGTAGGTGCTAAATTTATACTTTTTTCGAAGTACTGTGAAAGGAATATATTACATCTTGTTACATTACAGAACGTTTTTAATATTCTACAAAGTGATTACATAACTAAAAATATCGTAAGCTCAAAGCATAAAAGTCTTTATAGAAAAGAACGGAGTTTAGTTGTAGAGGCAATTGTTTCATTTGTAATAGACAAACAAATTCGCTTACTGGCATGTTGCTTTCCATTTATTACTGAACAAATTTTAAAGATATTTCCTAAAGAAAAATTTGTGAGTATTTAGCCAAATATTAAATATATACGCCTAAATTAATTTTTTTTTTTTAGAAAACTTACTTTAATCAAACTATACCATCTCGTACCGCAGGATTACTTGTAACAAAATATAGGAGAGAATCACTTTTACTGCGTAAAATAGGCATAAAACGTTATCAAGAAAGAAACCGTACAGCTCCTGCATGGTTACAGAGTTTACCCAATATAAGTAATAACAAGAAATAGAATACTAGTATAAGTTGATTAATATATAAAATTTTTTTTAATAGTAAATGACTAATTTTTTGTATTAAATAATTTGTAATTAAGAAGTAGTATTTTATGTTTAGTATATTAAGTATATTATGCGAATACAAGAAACATTTTATTATATACCTACCTTAACCATAAGTGCTGAAGTTCTTTCTGATGTATTATAAAACTGTGAAACTGTGTATATTAGACGTACTGTTTGCAAAAGGCCCAATATAGAAGATTTCATGCTTACCTGCAAAATTAAATCATTCTAAAAAAATTAAACTAAATTTGAGAATTCACGTATTTACTGGATCATCTAAATATAATGAGTGACAACACGTTTCCATCGCTTGTATGAACTTAGAATTGTCTCGAGCTTCATTGTAGCAAAATGTTATCTTACAGTCAGTTTCTTTCCAAATTTTAATAGTTTTTGAACCAGCAAATACAAGACAATTAAGTGTATACTGCACTTCCTTTTCTTGCAAGTGAGCCAATAATTGTGAAAATTGTGCACCACGTTTTTTCCAATATTCTAATTCATCTTGTGGACCACTTGAATCATTTTCTTTACGTAATTGTTCACTTTCTCCAAGTATTTTCATAATACTCTTTATCCAATTATTTAAGCGCTCTTCTAACTGAGTGCAAAATTCTTGATTTTTAGATAAATCTTTTACTTCTGCAACATCCTCAACCTTTTCAAACAGATCAAGACCATCCGCAAATATATTGACGTGATCACACACTTGTTCACAGACACGCAAAGCACTGCAAAATGAACGCAGTCCCGGTAAAAGTTGTCCTTTTATTAGACCGCAACTTAGATCTTCTTCTTCCCCATCAGTATTAGGATATGCCAGCGCTTGCATAAAAACAAATTCTATTATACGCTCTATTGAAGTAACAAGACCAATATTTTTCGCATCTATAATGCCACAGTATCTGAAATATAAGAATTATTAAATTTAAAATATGATTGAGGTGTATAAGTCTAAAAATTTGAAAAAAAAATTTTTGATGTGATAAAAAAGAGATTTATTTAGTTAGTTACTTGCAAATTAATTATGTATATTATTATATTTTCTTTTTCCATTAAATCTAAATATGTAGTAAAAAAATATTTGCATTTATAAATTAATTTCGATGAGTTTTAAGGGTTTTAGGGATGCCGTTCGCCATCTTCTAAAGAAACTTAACAAGCAGGTATGTGTTTGTGTACATGTCGTTTATGAGTTTTTTTCCACTAATAAGCAGGTCCCGGCCATCTTGCTTATTTTGTTACTTCTAATCGCCGAAATTGAACCCAACCCTGATCCGGTCGGATCTCTCATTTCTATCTAGCACTGTTCTGTCTGCCACAGAAACCAAATATCAGTAAGGTGCAATAGTTGCAATAACTGGTGCCACCTTTGTAATTGTTCAGGTTTGCATAGCCATACCGATTGTAATCCTGCCTTTACAGGAGCTTGCTGTCCAACAACTTCCCTGTACAAACACTCTCAATCTTCGTCTACCTCTAGTGGCCCTTTTCTACCAAACTCCTTTCTAGGCATCTTCCGTACTATTCACCACTGGCTATGCATTATATGTTCCTATCATAGATATATCGACACCCTTTGCAATGAGACTAACATCAGTAAGGTCGAATAAAAACGTGAACTTATAGCCCTCCACATAGATGCAATATCCGATTCGAGACCAAGGTTGTCAAACAACAAGGTTCTCAACAGTCCTCCGTCTAACATCTCCCCGTGCAGCAAAACTGTCATAGCTCAATTGAGATCAGGTTATAGCCGATTGAGATTGAGATTGAAAATTTCTATGAATTATAAACAACTGATTCCGATTTGTCGGATACACTAATTTAAGAACAGATTTTTGAATATAAGCTGCAAATTTGTTAGCTTTTTTCTCGAGATGTCATCGTTTAAAGTTGCAAAATTTTTCGTTGATTGCACTAAAACAGCAAAAATACACTCGCCATCTAGTGCTAATTTGTATATGCAATTTTTACATTAATTACACAAACGCCGATTTACAACAAGTAGGTGTGCCAGAGATGTCCGCTGTTGAATAGAGGTGCCCGGAAATGGAAAATGTGGCAATTTGCTAAGTGAAAATGTGTTTTGTACCTGCATATTCTATGTATCCACACATGTTAGTATAAGTATAAATATAAACATATATTTTATATACACTATATATTTTTTCATATACATATATTACATATTTTCTTTAAAAATATTAATGTAATATAACAACTTACAAGTCCTTTTGGAAACCTTCCTCGGGTAATTGTTTGGATGTATTTACCCGAAAAATGTAAATGCAAACACCAGTAAGTGGACAAGACCAGCCATCAGTAAGAAACAATTTCTTTTGTTTAACTGGAACCGAACCATTTGGAGAAGCGCCTATTGTTAGTAATTAAGAAAAATTAATCAAAAATAATTTTTTTTTATCAAAAACAAATAAATAAGACACGTTGCACAAAACTATGTGTGGCTAAGTCAATCCTAACAACTTTATATTAAAATCAAAATCATTATTCTAAATAATTATATTAATTACTTATTTTAAACTCTAATTTTAAATTAATTTTAAAATTTTATAAATAAAAAATAATAAATAGAAAATAAAAAATTAATTTGAACTTAATTGTTTTAAATATTATATATATTGCATTGAAATATGTAATTTAAGATAAAAGTGATTTTAATATATAAAAATGTCCACTTAAATTTATTTTCCTTAATCTCGTTCCTATATAATTATTTTTTTTTGTAAAATGCAAGATGTAAAGACTACAAATGTTCACAATTTGCTTTAAATCAAAACTTGATGTGAAAATATTATTGTGTTAAGCAATTTTGCTACATTTTCTAATAATAAAAAGATTAGTTTTTATATAAAAACCGTTAATAATATAGTTTTGTGTGAAGTAGGCTGTTGATTTTCAAACAATTCAAATTTTGTAAGTAGTCTGCATATGTTACACGCATTTATTATGAATAGTTCTTTGATTTATTAGGGGGGCTAGTCCTACTATTTTTCTTAACTGCTTTTGTTATGGCTACATGTATATGCCCACTTCATCAACATTCATATAACTTCATCAACATTTGTATACCTTTATCAACATTGATATTACTTTATCAATATTCAAATACATTCATCAACATTAATATAAATATATCATCATTCATATAACTTCACCAACATTCATATAACTTCATCAACATTCATGTAACTTTATTAATATTCATATAACGGCATAAATATGCATGTAATTTTATCAACAGTCATATAACTACATTAACATTCATATAACTCTATCAATATTCGAATAAATTCATCAATATTCATATAACTTTATCATTATTCATATACCCTTATCAACATTAATATAACTTTATCAATATTTAAATAAATTCATAAATATTCATATAACTTTATCACCATTTATATACTTTTATCAACATTGATATAACTTTATCAATATTTAAATAAATTCATCAACGTTCATGTAACTTTATCATTATTCATATACCTCTATCAACATTGATATAACTTTATTAATATTCATATAACGGCATAAATATGCATGTAATTTTATCAACAGTCATATAACTACATTAACATTCATATAACTCTATCAATATTCGAATAAATTCATCAATATTCATATAACTTTATCATTATTCATATACCCTTATCAACATTAATATAACTTTATCAATATTTAAATAAATTCATAAATATTCATATAACTTTATCACCATTTATATACTTTTATCAACATTGATATAACTTTATCAATATTTAAATAAATTCATCAACGTTCATGTAACTTTATCATTATTCATATACCTCTATCAACATTGATATAACTTTATTAATATTCATATAACGGCATAAATATGCATGTAATTTTATCAACAGTCATATAACTACATTAACATTGATATAACTTTATCAATATTTAAATAAATTTATCAATATTCATATAACTTTATCACCATTTATATACTTTTATCAACATTGATATAACTTTATCAATATTTAAATAAATTCATCAACGTTCATGTAACTTTATCATTATTCATATAACTTCATTAACATTCATGTAACTTTACCAACATTTATATAACTACATCAACATTCATATAACTTTATCAACATTAACATAAGTTCATCAACAATGAAAATAGCTCACGATCATATCGAACCTAAGCAATACAAGATAAAAACAGATATCAAAAAGTGCTCAAGCGTTTTTCAGAAAATTCTTAATCTTAAAACTGATAATTGGAAAAGAAGTGGGTCCGTTTAATCTTTAATACTTACAGAAATGTTTAAAACAATCAAGCATTTGGATTTCGTAATCCCTGATATACAAAATTCATAAAGTGGCATACGAATGTAACAAAGAAAGATCAGGTAACCGGCCTCATCGACAGAACATCTTTTAGGTGCATTAACTTGTTCAAAACTTCTTCAAGATTAGTATAAATATCGTAATGGGTGTTGATTATAACTAGTCATGTGAATCCTCAAATAGTCTGGTTTGCCTTCAAATAGGCTTTTCTTCTCCGCAACACAAAAAATGTTTTTACTAGTGTAGCAATAAGTTAGGTTGGGTTATACTGTCGATCCCAAGGGATCCACTTAGACCCATTGTCTTACCGTATAATTAAAAAGTGTAGCAATAGAAATAGAGCAAAACATTTTGTATACACGTACATTTTAAAAAAATTATGATGATATATGGGATTGAGTCCCTACGCAACACAAATCAAGTAAAAATATATTGATAATATTAAATATAATTTAAATTTCGTTAGATTCTTATAGGTCCGAAAAGAGTTGAATTATATATTAATAGAAAAAGAAATTTAATTAAATTGTTACTGTCGCATAATTAGAAAACTTTTCTATAATAGATGGACAGAATTGTTTAGAAACATATATATTAGATTATCTTAAAGTTTTGCTCAAGTAATGAAACTTGTTTCAAGCAAATTGGTTTTTAATTGTTGTTTCAACCTATCGTTGGGAGCGAGCGACACTTGGTCGTCTATAAGACAAGTGGCTCTAAAATATACCCCGATCATTTTTAGAAAATAATTTATTTTAATATGTGTGTGTGTTTTATAAACACTTTGCGATTGGTACTGAAATATTTTGTGAAGAATGTCTTATTCATCAATAATGTCATATATAAGCGAACTATGAGTTATCTTTATTTTTAGTAATAAGATTAATAAACATGTGATGAAGTTGATAATAGTAATACAAATTTTCCCCTTATTTCAGTCTTATTTTCAGTCTGCTACCAAATCTTCGACCTATCAATCGGATTTTGGACCTTATAATCATATATTAGGAAAAAAACTAATTTATATAGAATGAATTTTGCAATTTCTATAAAATTCATATGCATACCTAGTTTTATTAGTGTTGTAACATATGTTACTACATACATATGTATATTGAAATAATTTGTAGTGTGCAACATAGTTCCCGCTTACCGACTAAGCAGAAAATTGTTCGTTTTTGATTTGTTTATAAATGAAATACCTTGTGGTGTTTTTGAGCTACTCGAAGCGATGCCGCTGCGTGATGGTCCTGGTTTGTTAGGATCCTGTGTTGGCTGTTGTTGTTCAGGTTCATCAATTTCTTGATAAAACCACAAAAGTTTGTTTTTCATATTCGGTAGAAAGAGCTGATTGATTTCATCAAGCTGCAATATGCATAAATAAATGACTTTTGACTTTTCCGCTTTCCATATGATTAAGAAATACTGCAACCCAAAACTGTTGCAGGCGGAAGTGCTTAAAGTATTTTTCATGCAGCAAATGTGGTTTTTGTGGGTATGGTTTTAATGGGTGGGTGTACTCTGTTTTTATACATTTGCGGTTTTCTTGTGACAGTTTGCTATGTTTGGAATGTGAATGAATACTTATTTATATATTTGTTCAATTTTTTTTTGTCCAAATAAGTGTATGTACATAAATATATGCTGTTCGTTTATTAATGAAACCTACCATATCTCCCTCGAATATGTAATCCATAAGCTGATGTCGTGGCAATTGCGTAGCGTCGATTAGTAATTGGAATGTAAATTCCAAACGGGGATCCATCTCCCCACGCCTGGCTTTGCGTTCGCATTCTTCACGTCGACGCTGTGCTTCATCAGCGTCGGCAGCCATTTTTTTATTTTATTTTATATATATTAATATATAATTTCAAATATATTTGGAATATCCACCGTCGTTTTTATTTATAAATGCAAACGATTTTTTTAAATGTTCATTTTGTCATTTGTGCAAAATTTTTATTATAAACGTTTCATGGTCACGGTTCCAAAATACAAAAAACAAATAAACCGACATGACGTTATATATAAAAATTTCATATATTGTACATATCTAAATATGTATAATTCAAAATACAAAAAAAAATTAAAAATTCAGAAATTCAGAAATTTGCTGTTCAAAAATTCTTTTCGCAAAATCTACAATTTAGAAATATTTTCCTTATAACAAAATCGCAGAAAAAGCTTATTAAGCTTTTTACAAAATGCAAAATAACAGCATTTATTGCAGAAAAAGTGCTTGGTGCTACTAAAATTCTACAAATAGTGCTTCTTTGTGTTCAAAAGTTTGCAAATATTTTATATATATTCTGGAAAGATATAAAAATTTAATTATGGTTAGATGAAGGCATTAACCACAAATTTTATAAATAAAAGTTTTATATTAATACACACATGAAAAAAATACATCACACTAAAATAAACGGCTATGACTTAGCTAGTTAATCATATATAAAGAGTTAAGCCTTTTTGCCGATAAATAGGTCAGTGGAAGTGCTGTCAAACGTACATTCCTCTTAACCGTGCAATGTTACTGGAGTTTCTCAACTTTTCATTTTTCATACAAGGTTCATTTTTATAAATTAGTAGTTTTTTTAAACATTGGTCCTGAAGGTAATCTCTTAGCCAAAACTTTACACCAGGGTGCTATTTTCGGTAATATAAAATAATAATTTTATCTTATTAAACAGTTGAAAGGATATAAATGTAATCCTTCGATATCGGGTGTTTCAGCCGCTCAACAAGCCTATATTAATAAGAGTATATAAGAAATGTTCTGACAGCTACATAGTACTAAATATACTATTTTAAAATTATGCCAACTTAATGAAGTATTATTCATAGTGCAATCACGACCGATATATCATTGTTTTGTTGTTTTTTTAAGACTTAGCATATTTATTAGAACCACGCTATATATTCCAAAATAGAGATCCTGACAATTTTTCAGTAACCATAGCTATTTCAAATCATTACAAGAGGCAATTATAAAGGGAACATGGAATTCACCTACAACAGTAGAAAAAATTACTATGTAAGTGGAACTTTATTACCAGCGCAGAAAACTGTTTAATAAGGAGGTCAATAAGGAGGTATAAAATATAATTAATTGCCTTTGCCAATATAAATAGATGATTTGTATAATGAATGTTTTAATTTTTTTATAAGTAAATACCTATTGCTTATATAGAGACACTAAAAACTTAATAATATGAATTATTTAAAAAATTTCTCAATATCTGTTGTGTCAGCCTTGTTGTTGTGAGTATGGTTCTAGATGCCTAGCATGGTACGGTGGCAGGCCCCGTATATACGTCGTTTTGGGGTGGGGTTTTTGTACAATTCCCAAATTTTTTAACAATGGTCAAGGATTAATATACGAGTGTGTCAAACTGGATCTACCGATCTGGCTGACTTATACAGAAAACCTATATCACAAATAGAAAATCTTTGCCTGGTACAGTTCATCTTAGAAGTTCTAATAATAACTAATCTTTCCGCAAATCCAAAAAAGATCAAGAAGAAGTTTTAGTTTGGTTTATGGAAAGTGTAAAACATAACTAAATATCTAAGTAGCAGTTTTTTTTTAAAGGATTTACTAGATCATATAATCGACCTATGCTGTGGTCTTACTTTTGTAACAAGTTGTATTGAAATTTATACAAAATAAATTTATAAATTTCTTATTTTTTATTTAAGTGGGTTTGTTATATATAAAATTTTATAAGCTATTGTAAAAAAAAATTTGCTTTATTTTAATAAAGCTAAGCTAGTAGGCAACAAAGGCTTTATAGTTCTTGGTACAAAAATTTGATGACTCGATTTTGGTAGAATTAAAAATAACAGTTTATGTATAAATATATAAACGTTTATATATAGTAATACAGTGTTTTGTTACATAACAATGATTTAAAATTTTTTGCAATATAAATCGAATGTTGTGCGACCTTCAAGCAATAATACTAGAAATATTACACTTATACATACATATGTAATAGAATATATACAAATATGTTTTATCAATAATTTGAAAATATGTATTTACAAATATGGTATTGAATTAATTTAGTAATAATGATATAAAAAAAAAAGTAACATATTTTAATTTGAAAAAAAAAAAAAATAATAAAATAAATTTAATATATTAGGATTATGTAATTCCTGTACAGTATACTGAAACTGTACACGCCTGTTTTTGTATTAAAGAAGTCAAGAAATTAGTAAATATCATATATATGATGTGTTCAATATAAATTATTAATATTCCAAAATTTTTTGATAAGATTTTATTTCACCTGCAATAAGTCGCCTTCCTCTTCCTCATCATCAGAGCTGGAGTCGCCACGAATCGCCGCAGCGTGTTGTGCAAACTGTGCCCTTGTGGACTTGTGTACGAACATCCTGTGATGATCAGAGGAGCGTGTGTTTCAAAACACAAAACTTTCCACACTTCTTATTATTAAAATTTAATTATTAATTACTATATTTATAAATATTTAATAGTTCCTGAAAGGTTCTTGCAACTTCACGTTATTACAACCAAATTCACTTTAGTTAATCGATTTAACTTTTGCTTCAGGTGAAGCCGAGAATTCCTTTAGAGACTAAAGGAATTTGGTAACAGAGAGTTTGTTTTGACAACGCAGTGTATCTTTGGAAAAATATATGTCAATATTTTTTAAGTCGTGCAATAACAAAATAAACTTATCAAATTGTATGTCTATTGTCATGTCAATTCAATATATTTGAAGTGATTAGCTGTAGTGAGTTTTGTCAGATAATATTTCCGTACAAGGAATTGTTATAATACAAACGTTTTAAAAAAAATGTACTTTTCCAAAATAAGCTAATAAAAATATATAATATAGGTTGTCACAATTCGTCAACTGCCACTGATGAGTACATTATCTTTAGAAAAATCTCTTACATATAAAGCCAAAGAAGAACTCAGTGACAAAGAATGCCAATATAAGGTAGATATATCAGAAGTAAAAGAGATATGTTTTCGGACCTGATATTATGTATTTGAATTTGTCAAATAAATAATACCAAATAATTTTACAAAATTAAATACGTAGCACCAAGTCAGACGATTTTCAAACGTATTAATCCAAAGCGAATACGTAATGCACTAATGCACCCTCCAGTACAGCAGAAAAATAATAATACAGTACTATTAAAATCTGAGTAAGTATTAAAAATATAATATTTTGTAATAAAATAATTCTCTAAAGTATAGAAAGCAGTTCAAAATTTACTTTGACGGTGAATCTCACAACTCAACAATTAACAATCAATTACTTCGTAAGATGATTGTCTTACTAAAAGACAATATCAATATAAACCAAAAATTTTATCTCAAAAAATTTAAAACGAAGCATTGAAAGCGCTTTTTAAACCCAGCAAAGACTAGGAACTATAAATACACCTCATGTTGTCTAGTTATGTATGTATATCAATAACAATACAGACATTTATAACAATCGAATTCCATGCGCTCTTACTATCATATGCATATCATATGCCCAGTTACAATAAAGACTGCGCTCTGTATATCAACAGCATTTATGTAGTTGCTAACATAATTAATGTAGAGTATGCATACTTTTGCATCAATCTAATCATGTAGCTGTAGCAATCATGTTTAACTGTACGTACTGTACACCTCGTCATTTATGTAGTTGCTAACATAATTAATGTAGAGTATACATACTTTTGCATCAATCTAATCATGTAGCTGTAGCAATCATGTTTAACTGTACGTACTGTACACCTCGTCATTTTCAATAAAAACACGGGTCAGTTACAAAAATGATATACAAATCATTTTTGTAGTAAGTGTTTCAATTTTAACGTGTTCAGCGGTTGTTAAGCGACAGATATTGTAGGACGCAAAACCTAAATCTGAACATTTAACGCCTTAAATGATGGGAATGTTTAATACATACAACTGGAATAGTACTATTAAATCAACACCAGGAAATAGAAAACCCCTTATAATCCCTCAACCCCTTATATGTAAATTTGGAAAAAATATTCAAAATTTATTAAGAAACTGAAAATCTATTTATATTTCCAATGGGATAACTTTTTGATCAGATCGTGTATTTATAAAACACAAAAAAAATCCACGTTTACACAATTCCGTTGTCAATTTATCACATTATTATGGTTTTTAAGCGATATTTCGATTATTAACATGATTATTATTACACCGGTCATATTCGATCTTTTCAAATTTTCAGATATTACTTTAATAAAGTCAGGGTTAATGCATTTGCATCGAGTTGAATTTTTTTAAATAAGTGTGTATTCCAAAATTTAGTTTTGAAGAGTAACCCAAATTGTTCAGTTTTCTATATTAATTTGAATACTCAACTATTCTATAATTTTTTTTACCCTTTAGGATTCCATAAATTTTTATCCTTTATTTTATTTTTATTACCTCTACATATCTACTATATCCGTTTTAGTTTAACATATCTTTTCAACCACACTCCTCTCATATTCCAATAATTTATCTATGTTATTAATGTAATAAGCTTGCCAGTAGAATAGTAAGGTTCAGGGTTTTGAGGTTTATAGAAATAAGTTATGCACATACATATGCATATGAATGCGTTCAAAGTGCTCTATATAACGTCTTAATTCCTACCATTATGGAAGAAAAGAGAAATGACTGTTCTTATTGTTCACGTGTGCTTATTTAGGAAATAATATGTATATATTAAAGTATCATGGACCTTTGGAATATAGTCTACACCTTAATATACCCATATATGTATCTATTCTTTTTATATAATTAAATATTATTATAATAATGAAATATACAAGTACATTGGTTAATTTATGGTTTCATGAATTACGTTTGGTTCTATATTTGTAACAGATTTAGTTTTAATAATTTACTTTAATTAATTTATATCAGAAAAAGCAATCAAACTGTTACTTATTCCTCTTACCTTAATTTTGTATATTTCTTATGATATTAATAACGTTAATTTACACTTCCTCATTTACTTCAACTATTATTTGAAATGCCATAAATTATTTATATATTTTTACAAAAGTACAGCAATATCAATACTCTTATATGTAAAACTGTTTCATATAAACAAGTTTTCTTCGTGTGGCATGTAATGACATAAAAATATCAAACTATCTCACAAATAACAATAACTATTAAATAAATACTTTTGCAGGAATATTTTTTTAACAGCTATTCAAACTTACATTAGCCATAATTAAGATGTGAGAACCACATTTTAATTCATTCGACACATATTTTTCTAATGTTTTATACAACGTTTAAACACAACATTAACTAAAATTGAAGAGAAATTTTCAATAACTTTTCCTTTTCATTTAAGTGAAATAATGTTAAAAATTTTCATTTTTGATGTCTCTATTTTAAATTCAAATTTTGTTTTCCAATTAGATTACATCTTTTAAGTATAGAATGAGAACATGGTGATTTGTGCAATGACTTTAGTCCTTTATAGCTTCATTAATTTCATTGGCCACTTCAAGAAGTTTTTTCCATTGTGTTATTGACAAGGAAATGCCCTTTTTTCCTGGTAAAATCTGGCCATCTTTTTCGTAGAACTCGCGTATATCAATATTTCTGCGGCCGCGAAATTCACTGACACGAACTCTGCGTAGTTTTTCTAAAACCCACTCATTTGCTGGAGCCTCATTACTTGCCTTTGCCTTTTTCTGCACTGGCTTATTGCGCTAAAAAAATTATTAACAGATTTATTATTACGAACATACGCTTATTAAAGTTTTTTATACACACATCTTCCGGACCAGAGTCGCTGTCCGATGATTCTACTGCTTTCTTGGTTTTCGGCATCTTTGAACATATTTTTATTTAATAATTATAAATTAAAGAAATACTTTTCCTAAAATTAATTATAATTTACCTTTAAGTGTTCACGCTTCTTTCTTTTAAATACGTTTTCGTAGCGGGACAAAAGCTAAAATGCTTTCTTTCAGATTTGACATATGGTTATGATATTTGACATAAGATATTATTTGACAGAGTTGCAATTTTCGTTTGATGTACTTAGATCCGTACTTCTTCCTCATGCCTTATTTACACATTCGAAGAGGTCTTGCTGTCGTAATTTCTATATTTGTTATTTCGCATAAATAACTACAAACAAAATCTTATTTATTTAATCATATTTAAAATGTATTGAATTCTACTAACGGCATAAACATAGTTTAACTGGTTTAAAAAACCAAGATAATTATTTCTATTAGCGCTCTATAAGAATACTCTATTAATGAGTTATGAAAACAAATTTAACTGAGAAGCATTTATTTTTTATATGCATTATTGAACATTTACGTTATTGCAATCTAATTGACATGTATACAGCAATAACGCCTTTGTTATATAAAATCCATACAGAATTTGCTGAAAAAAGTCTGATTAGTGTAAAGTTCTAGTCACACCGACTTAAATAATCGGTTATATGAGAAATATTCATTATATTTTAATACATGAAATACATAGAAATTGTTGTTGAAATCAAAACTAATTAATTACATGTTAAGATTTTTGTGCAATGTTGAATCTAAAATTTAAGAATTATTTTTAAAATTTGCTTAAAATTCTGAGCCCTCTTTTATTTTTATTTTGTCAAAACAAGGTGCTTTAAAGCAAATAGTTTTTTAAAGCAAACCGAAAAATTAAAATTTTATTAGAAATCCGAAAATCAATTTAAAAAATTTTAAATTGCGTACTTTCAATATACCAATATAATACAAAGGATATGTGTTCATTTAATTAATATACATTAATTAAATATACAAAATATAAAACTGTCAAATAAATGAGCACTATTCCGATTTTCTAGACATATCGATTTGCGAGATTTTACATATACATAGGTCAATAGATATATACTTTCCATTACGTTCTATCTCTATACACCTTCTTGAAATATCAAGACTTAAGGTTTGTGTAATTTACACTAACAAAAACTACACATGCTGTCTAGTGCTTAATATTTGATTAGCAAAATAAATTATAGTTTTCTTTTTTAGTTAATCGTATTTAACAGCATATTGAAAACAAAATTTTACGTTTACATATGAAGCAATAACTATTTAAAGCAAAGAATTAATTAGTTTTATTAAACAACCACAACAGAAATATACCTTTAAAACAGTTTTGAAAAAGATAATTTTATTTCAGATTCAATAAAGTCAATAGAAATTATTCTATCACATAAAATAGAATATATATAATAATATAAATTAAAAATTAAAATTTCATTATTCAATTTTCTTCTTTCATATTTTTCCATATTCAGTAAATAATGATAAAAATTTTTTTAGTCTATTTTTTGTTTCTATGTCTATGACATTATTATTAAATCCAGAATATATAAAAAAGAAAAGCAGAACATAAGTGTTGGCAGTCCTGATCAAAATGTCAAAGAACTGAATTCGCGGTAAATATTTTGTGTTTGGATGTGAGCGTCTAAGAAAATGAGTAAATCTGTAGTGAAGATATAATTAAATAAAAACATCCTTACTTTATAAATAGTAAGTGAAATAAAAAATATTTATATTGTAAATGTGTTTTTTCCAATTGCTAAAATGATCAATATAAAAAATAAGTGATGCGAGTATGTGTTTGCCAATATATATAAATTATTTAAAACAAAGAATTATAAAAAATTTATAAATAATCAGTTCATTCACCAATAATTAAATGTGTTATTACATTATTAATTAAATTAAATTTTATGTAATTAGTATTGTATTACAAACAGTCAAACTCAACCATAAAAAAATTCTACACTTTATGTAGTCGCCATTCCCGGTGAATGTAAAATGTTAGCAAAACAGTTATATTTTCTAATAAAAAAAAAATTTCCATTACGCCAAATACGACATTTTTGCTATTACAACTGAGATTGTTTCAAACTGGAATTCAACTTATCAACTCAATAATGCAGTTACCTTAAAACAGTTATTTATTTCTTTTCTCAAAAACAAACATAATAAATAGCAATTATAATATTTGATTCAAGCAAAATAATTATTAGGAAAGCGAAATGTTACTCCTCCCGCCCTTGTGTCAATATACTTCATGATTTTCTAAACTATTTATTTAAATTCAAATAAACCCAATCAATATAATAAGAACAGTTTTGGATTTAAAAAAAAATTTCTATTACGTTACGATTATTATGGTATGTATATAAATGTATATATATGTATGAATATAAATTTATTGATATTTTTAAGATTATCAATGGTATAGTTTTAAGTTTAATATTAGTGGTTATTATTTTGTTTTTTACATTTAATTTATTTTCTTGCCATCGCAAAAATTTGATTATTTCTATTTTTTTAAAGCTTTTTTTTTTTTGCTGGAGCAATTTTGAGAATAGCATTGGACATTTGAAGTTTTATCATCAAGGAAAATATCCGCTGTTTATTTGTTGTACCCACGGCTAATATTATTTTTCAAAAATGTATAATTTTTGGATTAACATAGCCGACAGGGAGGATTAACTTCTTTAACAATGGGCTATATTCAGACTATTGTACTTAACTCAACAAATATAATAGAGGGAATATATGATTTCATAATATCCATTGATTCTCTAATCATCCAATATTGGAAATCACTGCTTGATTTTATTGATAAAAGATTAAATTTTTCTAAAAGTATTGTTGCGTATATTTCCAGATCATTTTAGTTCTAATTTTAATGCACGCTGTTATCAGTTTCGGATTTTTTAGTGGGTTTCTTCACATTACTGAGTATTGTCAGATATTGTCAAATTTGATCAATTTTGCAATCTTTAATCGGTTTCTGCTGAACCAATTTTAAAGTTCTATACATTAAATTTAAGGAAATAAAAATAGCAATGCTGATTTCATATTCGACACCTATCTGGAATTCATGGTTTTCGCAGTTTATTTCGCAAAATCATCCGGTACTTACAATTTTGGGTGAAATTTGTGACATGTTATAATAATCATTTATTGAGTTTATTATATATCCAATTAATAAAGATTCTTATGATTAACTTATTGTAATATATCTTAAGGTATTGTAATCGCACAAGTAAACGATGTTGTTTTTTCCCGTTTTGCTTTTTCTACACACATTGTCTAGAGTGTAACACTTCGTTCAATAATGTGTGTGACTGACACATAGATGGCGGCACTAATACTAAATAAATATTTTTTTTTCGAAAGTGGGAACCTTTTTAGGCTTACTGTCAAAATCATATGTTAATCCAACCATTTGTTTATAAGTTACAGTGCTTTAAGTGACGCTACTTTTGAGTTTTCAAAAAAAAAAATGAATTCAAAGCAATTCCGTGTGCTGATTTATCATTGTTTTTTAATGAAAAAAAATACTGTTCAATGCCAGGAATAGCTTGAAAAACATTATTCGGACTCTGCTCCATCAAAAAGAAGCATTTGTTATTGGTATGCCGAATTCAAACGTGGTCGTACAGACACCGATGACATTCCATCTACTGGACGGCCAAATGATGCTGTTATTCCGGAAAACGTTGAAAAAACACTGAAAATCATTATGTCCGACCGTAAAGTGAAAGTGAGGGAGATTGCTGACATTCTACAGATATCAGCAGGCAGTGTTCACACCATAATACACGAACATTTGGGTATGAAAAAGATGTTTTCCAAATGGGTGCCGCATTTGCTCACACCGGAGCAAAAACAAGAACGAATCGATGATTCAAAGAGCTGTTTGGACATGCTTGCGCGCAATAAGTCGGAGTTTTTGCGTCGGTACATCACGATGGATGAAACATGGATCCACCATTTCACTCCAGAGTCAAATCGGCAGTCTGCTGAGTGGCATGCAGCCGGTGAAAGCCGCCCAAAGCGACCAAAGACGCAGCAGTTGGCTGGCAAGGTTATGGCGCCTGTATTTTGGGATACGCATGGAATAATATTCATCGACTATCTCCAGAAGGGGAAGACCATCAACAGCGACTATTATATAGCGTTATTGGAGTGTTTGAAAGACGAAATCGCAAAGAAACGGCCTCATATGGCGAAGAAAACAGTTTTGTTCCACCAAGACAATGCACAGTGTCACAAGTCGATGAAAACGATGGCAAAATTGAACGAATTGGGCTACAAATTGCTGCCGCACCCACCGTATTCTCCAGATTTGGCCCCCAGCGACTACTGGCTCTTCGCAGACCTCAAAAAGATGCTCCGTGGTAAGAGATTTGGCTCAAATGATGAAATAATCACCGAAACTAACGCCTATTTTGAAGGCAAAGAAAAATCGTTTTACAAAGGCGGTATCGAAGGATTGCAAAAGCGTTGGAATGATTGTATCTCCCTAAAAGGGGACTATGTTGATGAATAAAAACGAATTTTGGCAAAAAAATGTGTTTTAATTAGTTAGTCACAAACATTATTGAACGAAGTGTTATACATATGTGAATATGCGCTCGCTTTGTAGTCGTGTTGCCAGATTGACGTGTTGTCTATTTTTAGTGCTGCCATAACATAACAACATAACACGAGATTTAGTTATTGTTAAATGTATAATACATTAAATTTATATCCATATGAAAAAAACTTAATGTTTTAAAATTACTATTACACGCATCCATAATATCTTTTTATTCGTTTAAAACTTGCTCTCCGTAAACGCTGACCTAATTTTTATAATTAAAATTAACCTTAATGGTTCCTAAGCTTTAAAGCGAGTTGAAGTCTAAAGCCCAAAACAATTTTTCCGTTGAATGGGTTTTCATCAAATGAAACAGTTTTCGTATACTTTTGTCATTACAGGAAAAAACGGAATGGTGATGAAACCCCATTTTGTCTGTAAAGTTAGTTTTAATTACTTATTTATTTACCCTTTATGTAATGTATTTTAATATTATGTCATCCACCTGTTATTCCAGCTAAATACATATCTATTACTTGTGGGTGTCGGTGTTGCAATTCTCTTCTTTTAGGTATTGGTTGATAGTCAGGTCTTCGTGTTCCATTAATCGCATTTAAACTTAATCAGCTTTCATCAGTGTCTTCCTCCAGGATATGCATTTGCTTTTTAGAAATTCGTGCAGGTACTGCAGCACTAGTCGTTGATCCGTTATCATTTGACACCAATATATTATTAAATTTTGAATTTGAGTATTTGTTGTTTCTGTATTTTGTTTTAATACGTTACTACTCATCGTCTCTGTCACTGATGAAACAGTATATCTTTTTTTCTTTTTCATTTCTTTTGCATTATTATATTTAATAAGAAAAGACTTTTGTACAGCGTTGTAGCATTCTTCACATATTGGGGAGGTTTGGTGAAATTCATTAAACCTCTTCTAAATGAACCCAATATAGCGTTCATTCGTCACATTCAAAGTTTTTCTGTGAGGACTTTGCGATACAAATAACATTGCTTTGTTCTCACTTCCATCACTTTTCAACTAATCCAAACGAACCTTTCTGGCCGGGGTTTTGCTCGCCGGATTCCAGGTTCAGTCCTACAATAAATTTGTTTGTTAGGAACAGTGGTGAGTTTGGATGTACGGTGGACGGTGGCTTCGCTACAATCACTGAGTGTTGCTTTCGTTATATACAAAGAAAATAGCAATGTATGTTTCTATTGCTACTGTATATCAGACTATTGATTTTATAATAGAAATGTTTATTTCTATTATATTAGAAAAAAAACAATGTGAACTGAAATGTATATTTCTATTCACCGACTATTGATTTTATAATAGAAATGTTTATTTCTATTATATTTAAAAAAAAACAATGTGAACTGAAATGTATATTTCTATTCACCGATTTGGTTTACAAGTAATTATATAATAGAAATGTTTCTCTATTATATTTAAAAAAACAATGTGAACTGAAATGTATATTTCTATTCACCGATTTGGTTTACAAGTAATTATATAATAGAAATGTTTATTTCTATTATATTTAAAAAAAAAACAATGCGGACTGAAATGTGTATTTCCGTTCACCGATGTATCAGCTTGCAAGTTTAGAACGATGTCTCTACTAGCTCGATGCTTCGCTGACTGCCAGTCTACTGCTTTTGCTTCGCCTTTTATACCTGCGATGTGCGAAGCAAACAGTATGTTTGTTCTTGCAATTGCAACGGTGCGTTGTTTACAAGTTTTATTAGTGGTTTTGTTGTGTGTTTTTTTTTTCTTGTTTATTTATTTTGTCTATATTTTGTTTTTTATTATTGTGTCATAAAATTTGTGAGTGTAAATTTTATGTTACAGTATATACCCAATAACAATAACAATTGTTTTTTTTTTTTTTGTAACAATTGTCACAAATTTTACGAACGGAAACATACCTATTGTTTGTTATAGAGATGTATTTTGCTGATAGGTGCATTACATGGATTGAATCCTTAAATTAGACAATCATTAAAATAGGTGTATTCAAATTGACTTGGATAATATTGTAAAATAAACTCCGCAAAGTTATCGTTGATTGTAACTTTATTACGTCTTTTTAAAATATGATGACTTAAACTTTTTGTTTTATGGGGAAAAATTAAATAACTTATTATGTGAACGGGATAAACAACATCTACTTGAACACTGGAGAGCCCAAACAGGCATGCAACAGTCAAGAAAATTCATTGATCCTGAACACATCAAAGTTGATGCTATCTTTGGTCTTAGCAGAAACGATATCTACATTAAATCTATACTGAATTTCTTACAGGACACTGTAGGTGCCGTAGAAAGTGACTCCTGATGACTCTGGCTGACCAAATAGGGAAAGCGTAAGTGAGGAGAGGACGAATAAGCTGCTTATAGCATAGCAGCTTAACTTTACAGTTAAACTGGTTGTATCTTTGAAGTGCAGTTTTAAGTTGAGTATGCCTGAACCCGGCGTTACGGATGGCATAGTCAACATGTGGTATAAAGTTATGCTGGGATGAGAAAACAATGCCAAGATATTTCCGCTTTGGAACAAGCTGAATTGTAGAATTATTAAGCCTGAGCTTAATATTAGAGGTGCTGTAACCTCTGGGACGATCACGCTGCTGGGCAGTAAAGGCAATGGCAGAGATCTTGGAGGAGTTGAGTTAAATCCTCCACCTGGTATAGCAGTCGAAAAGAGATTTAAGGTGGGCATTAAGCTCATTGGAGACGCGGTAAGGATTACACGATCGCATGAAGACAAGGCAGTCGTCTGCGAAGCAGATTTGCTTAATAGGGGTCCGCGGGAACGGGATGTCTGCTAAAACAGGTTGAAAAGGAGGAGTCCAAGAACTGAGCCCTGAGGGACGCCGGCGACGATTGGGAAAACCCGGAACAGAAAGGAACCAACTCGAACCTGAAAGGTTCTGTTGGAAAGAAATTTTTTGGACTACACTGCAGAGCGTAGGAGAGAAGCTGAACTGGTGAAGCTTAAGAATTAAGCCTTCAAACCAGACAGTATCAAAGGCTTTTTCAATGTCAAGACTTAGTGCCACAGTGGGCTACTTATTGAAAAAGCCTACGCATATCTCGTTTTGGAGATGATGCAGGGCATGGACGATGGAGGCTTGGCACCTAAAGCCGAACTGAAAAGGTGGAATAATATTATTCCCAGAGGAGAAAGACTTCAGCTTGCTGGCTATAAAAGTCTCATAGAGCTTACTCATAGAGTTGAGAAGAGAAATAGGACGATAGCTGAAGGGGTCAACTTTGGGTTTGTCACTTTTGGCAATGGGACAAACCATGGCCTTCCTCCATGGCTGGGGGAAGGAACCAGTGTTGTACGCATAGTCGAAAAGCATGTCGCACTTTTTAAAAAAGTGTGTGTACGCCTCATGGCGTAGAAAGACACGCAGCCAGTGCCAAATGACTTTTTAAGTGTTTTGAGCTGAAGAATGTCGATGAGTTTGGATGGGGTGAGAAACCCTTGGGTGTCTTCAACATTAATGCAGTGAGCGGAGAACTGCGGGAAGTGAAATGACAATGCTTTCATTGAAAGCATCGAAAAGCCCATGAACTACAGAATTCGTAGTGGACGTAAAGTGGCGCTCGTCTAACATAGGCTAGCCGTAAGACGGTGATTAGTCACAAAGACTTCACCAAAGATGTTGGGTTTATCAAGGTCGTCATACGCTATGGTCTGAGGAGGTCTGAGATGGATCTATTGGATCCACAGATTTGCCTGACCGTACTGAAGAATTCAGACCGGCACTGGGTGGCACGAAGTTTGGCACTAATGGAATTAAACCTGGATTGGCTGACTCTCTGGGCAATTATGGTGTCCAGGTTCTTGAGGTTGGCTTGGGACGCATGAGCTTGCGTTGAAGCTACCTGTCTAAGGCGATAAGTTCGGCGGCGAAGCAATTTCCTCAAATTAATGGGGTGAACGGTAGAAGCATCAAGTGGAACTTGATAAAATTTGCGAACACGCACCTTCTGAACATGCTCATCAATTGTGGAGGCGAAGATGCTTTTAAGAGTACAGGCAGCAAAATCGATCTCCACAGGAATCATGTTCCTGTGTTCAAGGATATTTAAATTAAGAAGACGGTAGTCGAGAGCGAGGTTGAACTCCGACCAGTTGGTGCTAGGAGAGTTAAAAAATGTGCGAGGGCAGGCACGAGCAGCTCTGCAGTCGTGAAAGGCAAGCCTTACTGCTTGGTGGTCAGATATGCCGTCAATGACTCGTGGGTCACCAAGGCAGGAAAGGAGGCGATTATCCGCTAAGAAAAGGTCAATGATATTATTGACTGAGTCGGAACCGATGGATCTACCACACTTAAAATAGGGCTGACTGACTTGCTAGTTAGCCAGTTGAATAGCCTAGTGCTACTAGGGCAAGAGGCAAAATTATTTCAAAAGGGGTGCTTACTATTGAAGTCATCACCGATAAGGAAAGGGACAAGAGGACAAGGAGGTAAGGGTACCCAGATCACAAGGGACAATGTACGAAACAATAGAGGAAGTATGATAGACCCAAAAGATGTTAACATCAGGGCGGTTGGAGCGAGAAAGAGTAATGCCAACCGCCAATAGAGAAACAAGTGAAGGGATGTGAATCCTAGTACACTTGAGGAAGTCTTTTGCCAAAATGGCGACTCCCCCATCGACGCCGTCCCTATCGAATCGGATAAAATTATATCCTTTTACATCTACAACGTCTCTGATATTCAGCCGTGACTGAAACACAAGGATGATATGGGGGTTGTTGCGTTCAGCAAAATCCGCGAAAAAGGTACGCCTAAGACTGGAGTGTATAGAATTGACATTTATGCAAATGATCCTTAGATGATTCATTTCAAAGCCAATTCGAGGACTATCTGGACAAGAAAGGTTTTCTTGTAAGAAAGAAGGCTGTACTGCTGTTTAATGCCTGCAGCAAAGGCGAAGACTCCCTAAATATCAGGGAGATAGGAGGCAGGCTTAGAAGCACGGATAGGGGAAGGTTTAGCTGCTTTAAGCAGCGAAGTGGACTTAGGGGTTGCTTAATTCATTGGGGTTCTCAGGTCGATAGACATGAGGGGAGGATTTTTTGCGCATGTGTCTTACTGGCGCGAAGAAAACGCAGCTTCTTAAATTCAAAACAGCGGTCATTGGCCAGATGACCAGTTTGACCACAATTACAGCACCTGAGAATAGTGGCTGCAAGTTACTCCTGAGTGACTGGGTCAAAAACAGGAGGAGGAAGTTGACACTCGCCACGAGGATGTGTCTCACCACAGCGCACACAATGATGGGGGTAGTTGCACAGCTTAGCTGTGTGAAAATAGCGTTGGCAGTTAGAGCATTGAGGGATCTCATTGCGAGATTTCTGCTCCAGTGATATAATAATGTTAAGCGATGGAAGCCGCTTAACACTTAAAAGTGATTTAACGTCCGTGGAAGGGACAGGATGAAGCTCACAAATGCAGGAATTGGCATATCGAGAAGGATTACGCTTTGTGAAGCGCGCGGGAGAACTCAGATAAGTCCGTCGACACGCCGACTTCAAGTCATCCTCATCATAGGATGAGGGGAAGTTCTCAAGGAGGACAGGAGTGATTCGATCCTCTGAGGGGATGAAGGCAAAACTCTTAACTTTCTGGTCACGGAGCAGAGAACTGATGTTGTAAAAGGTATCCTTACTCTTAGTAATGATACGTGTGGTTGTGCCGTTTACGCATTTACCTAAATTCATAAACAGCATTGGAAAAAGCGGATTTTATTCCGGAGCCAAGCTCCTTGACATTAACGGCACGGGCCGTAATGGCTGGTGGCGTCGAAGACTTAGTGGCCGAAACCAAGAGAACAGTAGTCTTGGCACTGGCTTGGGGGAGACTAGTAATGATACAGATGGTAGCTGTGAAGGTAGAAGGGGGTACAGTAACTCCGACGGGGGAAGAAGAGGAAGACTTTGGTGGGGCCCGTAGCAGCGCCAGCTTAGTGGCAAGAAAGGTATTTTTAGAACGAAGCCGGGCGTTTTCAGCCCCAAGGGCTGCTACGGATTTTAAAACTGACGCAAGTTGCTCATCAACTTGCTTACGGTTTTAAGGGTCAACGACAGTCCTGGATCGTTTCAATGACGGGGATGGAGAGATCGTCCTAACATCAGAGCTAACCTTACAGGATTGTGGATCGCCATCTTCCATAATTGCTAAAGAGAATTAGTAAACTCAGGAGAATTAAGATATGATTTGAAAGGTGAGAATAATTTTGGAAGGAAAGGAAGAATAAGGATTAATGAAGGTGAAATACAAGATGAGCGAGAAAGATATATATATGTAAGTAGAATATAAATTCAGTATATAATAAATATAAATTGAATGTAAATATAATTACTAATATAGATGCCACTATAAATACAGTATAGTAAAGATATAATAATACATGTAATATATATAATATAATATAATATAATAGTAGTATAATGTAATATAATAATATATATAAGACTAATGAAGTTTTTGCAACAACATTCACCAAGAATGGGAGTTGATGTGAAAATTATAATCTGTATACAGTGGCGTCGCTAGGCGTCAGCGATGTCGGCGACCGCCGACGGCCTCGCGCCCACAGTGGCCTCGCAAAAAGTTACCGACTGTGGATTCTAAGCACTTAATAAATATTTTGAACAATTTGGTTTGATAATGGCATTAACCATATTCGAAGTATTCCCGAATGTTTTTATAGTAACCAGATTCATGTTCACAGTTCCAGTCAGTATAGCTTCGACGGAAAGAAGCTTCTCAAAGTTAAAATTGATTAAGACGTACTAGAAAAGTATTATGATCCAAGAGAGACTATCTCCATTGGAAATTCTATAAACTGAAGCAAAAATAGCAGCTGGCGCAAATTATAATATAATTTAAAAAAAAATTGAGTGAGGCTCAAAGTAGGAAAATTGATTTATTTTAATTTGTGTTTATTTTAATTTGATTAACAATAAAACTGGGTTATAAAGGGGGCCTCGCAATTCTGATGTCGCCGTCGTGCAGAGTTGGTCTAGCTCCGCCACTGTCTGTATAACTCCAAAGGTGATTGAAATGCTTCCTCCTACTCCGATTTTTTCCAAAATCGAAAGGAAGAAGATAACAAACACACCGAACAGTTCCTAAGCACGTTCTTTAAATGCACAAAAACAATGTGCACTTAGCCGAGATTGAACAAATCCGTTGTGCTTCCTTTTAAAGATTGATAAAAAATCAATAAGGAGAATACAACTAGTGAATGTACTATCGGCATGAAAATTTTACTATGAAGTTGATGCGAGACCGTGTTGAAAGCGGCCGTAGATAGGTTTAGCTCATAACAATTACAGATTTATAAATAGTCTAGAATTGTCTTAGTTGGGCCTTTAAGCACACAATAGATCTTTTAGGTCGAGATGCATTCATAACCTATTATTTGAATAAATAATACTCTTTATGTATCTTCTTATGTTGTTAATTTTAACTATTGTGGAAACAGTTATCTGTGAGTTGTTCACTATTTTATGTTCTACAGTTGTTGGCATAACAGATCTGCAAATTTTCCGATTTCTATGATTATGCTGTTAGTATCCAGTTTTTAAAGACTTTTAGAAAACAAAATCATAGAGTATTTTGTTTTATCGAAAAATTGATATATCTTACCCATACTTTCATGTTTTAGGTACTTTGCGCAAATGGGAGAATAATTTTGCACATTTTAAATTTTTTTTTTATCATCAATCATATTCATAACTTTTAGACTTTATTAAAACTTGATGCTTAAAAAATTAACGTTTTCCAAAAACCCTAATGTATAGTTTTTCTATGCTCCAATGAATCTCCGAAAATAGCTGTGGGTGTAGATTTTAATGCTTTTAAAATATTTGGTCATCATAATCCTTAACATTTCATGTTTTCGAATACTAGCGTCTGGTATATAAAGTTGTTGTCTTTGAATACTTTAAGAATTTCGGTTATTTTACCTTTACCTATATGTATAGGTCTGAATTTTTTTGAATTTGGGCTTAGTGCTATCATCTAAAAATATTTGCTGCTACGCAAATATCTGAAGGTATAGTCACACGTGGTGGTTCGGTAAATAGATTGAAAACCTAAGTAAGACAAGTTTTTATCAGTAATCATCTAATTTTTAAATTGTATAACTCTATAAAAAATTAAATAACATAAAATAAATTTAACAAAAACAAAATCGACTGCTTTGACAATTTAATTTTTCAATTTTTACGGGAAAAAATTCAAGGATAATGTTGTAACGTTTATCATTTTATCACATTAAGGATATCGTATATATGAGGTGTATATGTCTAAATAACTCTTATATTTGATTCAACTATCGGTTACCGATAGTTTCGTATTATATTTCGTATTAATTTATAAACCACTTTCATTGGTTCAGGATTTTGTTAAATTGTGCCTAACTTAGTCTGTAAATGTCTGGAGATATTTTTACAGTTTAGATTATATCCTTGTTGATTGTTGATGTTATATAATGTATTGTTATTAAATTAATAAATATTGTGGTCGATTGTATTACTTACATTTATTACGCCCACATTCCTATATATAATATATTGAGATCTAAGGTTTGCTATCTTTGTACTATATGTAAGAAAGTTTTGAGGATCAAATCATCACTTATGCATAGTACAAACTCTTGGTACTATCTTGCCATCTTGCTTGATGGCTTACTACTATCTTCTATTTTCTGTGAACAGATTATTTAACTACTGTTACAACGACAAACTGTTGATATTTGTTTATTTTTGTTTTTCTTAATGAATTGTTTACATAGAAGATTGTTTATAAAGGCAACATAAGTTTCTATAGGAACAACCATTTTAATCTAGAATGTTTACAAATAATTTCTTTGTTTTTCTCTATTTTTAAAATATCAATGAACTTGTAATTTCAGTCCTTCAAGGGTAAATTCCTGAAGAGGAAGTACTGCCGAGCTATGTCATAAAACTTGGTTGGGGAAGCTCCAAACCAATTGTTGCTTCGGTACGAGTAATGTAGTATTTTCACGCTATTGAAAGTGCAACAGTTCAAATCATATCCTTCAAAAAATTGTTCTAATTATAAAAAACAAAACCATAGCAACTCCTTTTCTAGATATTTCATTCATAAAGTATCGCGCGTAACCAGAAATGGCTTTCGGTTCATGGTTATCTGTAACTAAAGTTTTAGCAACTAAAGTAAATGTATTTATATATGTATAGGTATGTATTTATAAAGCTATATACTTGGACACTTTATATTGATTTTATTTGATACGGGATACGGGAATTACTAAGTTTCAAGATCATTTTAAAAATAGCAAAAATAAAGCTACAGGTTTCATATTTTATATACAGTGCCGAACATAATTATTGGCACAGCAAGCAAATTGAAATTTAGCACTGTTTTTAGTCCGTTAATAATGCGATAAAATGCTTAATTTGCTAGTAAATTTATTTAATTTGATTTTATTATCTCTTATATTAAATTTTTTTGAAATTAAAAAATCAAAAAAAATACTTCTTTATCTTCATCTTGATTCTTCTTGAGTTACGCACTTTTACTCTATAATGGCTGGGGAGCTTATCTCTATCCCACACTAGGCTTTAACTAGGCTAAGAAATCATATCTTTTATTTGTCTTTTAATTGATGACGGACCTTAAATCAGCATATCTTCCTGAGAGTCCAGAAGTGGACTTACTTAGGTTCTAATGAACTATTTTAACATAATATCATTCATCAGACAACTTTTTCCTAGAAAATACCTTTTATTTCTACATTATAAATGGTGATTTAGTTTCTATATAAAAACGTCATAATGCATCAAATATTAACAAACAATCCATTTTGAACAAAATGAGCAGTAAACATAAAGAAACCGGCAAATCTCAGCGGAAAATAATTCTATATTTGCACAATCAAGGCAAATCTTAAGCCAATATTAGAGAAATGATGGATACAAGCCGCTACATCAATCGGAACATTGTGCAGCGTTCCAAAAGAGTGGCATCATTACAAAATGCAAAGCATACAGACCAACCTAAAGCTTTGAGCGATTGTAAATGCAACAAAATAATAAGAAAGTCACAAAAAAAAGTCCGCCCTAACAAATCTTAAGTCCACCTTAGGACGCACAGGAAAATATGCTGATCTACCGTCCGTCATCAGTTAAAAGATAAATAAATGATAATAATTCTAGTATCGTTGAAGCTTAGTGTGGGACAGGGATAAGTCCTCCAGCAACAAAAGAATAAAACAACAGCACTAACTCAAACCACAATAACAACAACTAAATGTTAACCCAAAAATATCTTCAGCCCAAATTGAAGCTGAAGTTTAGCGAAAGGTTAGCAAATATATTCATCGCATATCGGTCAGGAGAAAATTACATGAAATCAAACATAGTTCGCGTGTTGCTGGACAAAGATCGTTTATCTTGCAGGTCAACCACTAGAACCATTTAGCCTATGCAAAAGGAGTATTTAAGCCAATCGACTTTTGGAATAATGTACTTTTCCCGAATAAAGGAAAATTTAAGATCTTCCGATGTAATGGCCGTCAATCGGCTTGAAGAAAGGCAAACACAGAATTTCAAAAAAATAATCCTGCTGTCTGTGAAACATTGTGCTTATATTGTGGTGCATGTCCGCTGCAGGTGTCCAGGTGTCGAAAAAAAATTTTATATAGCCATCCTCAAGAGAAATATCAAAGAAAGAGCGAAATCTTAAATTTACCAGCCACGTTTAGTTTCCAATATGACAATGATTTGAAACATACGTTTTATGATGTGCGTAAGTGACTCGAGCATCATGCAAAACATATATTGTCGCATCCGCATCCGATTGATAAAAATCGGGTTGCTTTTTCAGTTCATGCATACTAATATATATTTATCATTAATAAAGAATTGTTTGTACCGAACTGAGTTCATGCATTCCTAGAGGAAGGAGCATGATTATTTAATTCCTTACGAACTGTGAAGCTTAACGAGAGTTGTTAACGACATTTTGTTGTTAAGGATCGAACTATATGTTGTGTAACTATCTTCTCTTATTACTTCTAATTTAATATATCTGTGTGTGGTTTTAGGATTTGATAAATCTATACTGACCACTCTTCCTAAGACCACAGATGTGATGAGTGCTTGGCTATACTCGACACAGCGTTTATGGTTAGCCAAATTTCAATAAATTAACTAAGTTATTGTGCTTGTCTTTTCTTTGCTATTCGAATCCTTCTAAATAACATAAATAATAATAATAATAATTATTTATAATAATGAATAAAGTATTCGTGTTGCTGTAAAGCTAGACTTTCTTTGTATGGTGACAAAGAAGCTTTATTAAAATTTAGAGGGGTTTTGAATAGCAAAGAAAGAAATAAAGGACAAACACAAAAATTTATTTTTAATTTTATTGAAGTTTGGCTGACCATACAACGCTGTTTCGAGTATTGCCAAGTACTCTTCATCAGTGGTCTTTGGAATAATCGAATTTTTATTTAATTAGTTTATAGTCCGTATATAATTTGTTTGGACTGCAAGTGCCAGGCTTAGAACTCGTGCCTGTCAAATTAGAAGCTACCTAAGTATTGTAATAATACTTAGATTGAGTTGTAGTAATACTCCGATTTAAGGTACAAATCAAAACAAACTGCGAACAATCGACAATATTTATATAGACAATATAAAATTAAAAAACAAAAATAAAAACAAATCTATTCAGCCTTTTTATTCATCAATCAAAAATTATTATCTTTGTTCTTGATATATGATTTTGCAAGTATTACCATATTTCTCATAATTATAATCTTTTACATTGTAAAGTCATCAACAAACACTGCGTCTAAAAACTATTGAAAACTAATTAAAACTGATTTTAAAATTAGTTTTTAGAGTGTTTACACACAAGAACTAAAAGTACTTTTAAGCTAGCTGTCAATCAGTCAGGTGTTAAGCGGTGAACAAAAAATTTAAATTTTAAATATTTTAAAATGGATAGAGTGAAACTACAAATTATTTCACTTTTATTGCAAAAGAAAGATATTATTACCAAAATGGTAGGAAAAAATAATAAAACAGTAATGGAGATTTTAGGATATTCCTGTATAAAATTAACAAAATTACGAGAAATGCGATTACTATTTCATAAATTATGTCCTTTCTATATTTTGTGCATTCCAACAATTTTACTATTTTCTTTTCCGCAAATACTTATTCTGCCTCTTATGTTATTTGTAATAAAATTTAAATACTTATTAATAGTTTACAGCTAATACTCGTAATTCAAACATTAAACTGCTTTTAAGGTGTACGCAATGCTTATAAAACTGATGTTTCTTACTAATATAACGTTTACACTGGCAGAAAATGGCTCATTTTGAATGAGCAATTGGAAAGTGTTTACATTTGTTGTAATTCATTTGTTCTCATTTTAAACAGCTGATTTTTCAACCTGCCTGTTGATTTGATTTTTAGCCTATGCCTAAAAAAAGTTTCGCATGAGGTTAAATATACCTTGAAAGTTTACAATATAAACTGAAAACATATTTTTAGCTTCTATTAAGTACTTTTTGGGAAGCAGAAGTTCCAAAGAGAGGTGCATTGTTTTCAAGAAAATGCAACCACCAAACATTTGTTTACCTTTTTTTGTAAATATGTCAAAAACAACTTTCTCAAACTGTCAAAATGCCATGAAAAGCTTTTATTTGTGTATGTATGTTCAATGTATTCCTTTGCATTTGGAACATATAATATTTGGAACGCATTCGACCCTCGTTAGAACGCATTCATACATAATGTGATCCAATGGTTCTCATTCGCGCTTGAAATTTTGTATGCAAGAATGAGTCATTTGCTTCTTATTTTCGATTTTTGACCAAAATGAGTCATTTGAGGCCAATGTAAATGCCGTATAAAAGTGATGTTAAATTACTTTTAGTAAGCTAAAAGTGCTTTTGAGTAAAATTTAGTTTGGGGTGTTACTGCAACCTTAAAATGGATTTTAAGAGCCTTAATACAAATTTTAAGGTTCGTGTAAAAGAAAATACAAAAGTTTTTGTATTGTTTAAAATTTAATTTATATTTCAAATTTATTGTTATTATTTAAAATTATTATTTAAAAAAAATTAAATTAAAATTCAAGTGAAATTTATACTTTATTATTTTAAAATTAAATTAAAATAAGACTATGTTAAACTAAAAAACGCGTGCTGCTGCCATGGGACTTGAAAAGAGAAGAAAGTTAAAGATCAAGAAAGAAATGTATGAAGCTAAACTGTATCAAGAATAGTTTTTTCCTTACAAAGTTAACAAAAGTCATTATTGGGTTGCATATCAATAAATAAAGGAGAGCAGCACGCGCGTTTTAAGTGTAAAATATAATAATATTAAATTTCAATTAATAAAAATTAATACTATAATAATTTAATCATTTCAATGTAAAATTTACATAGTAAAAAATAAGTATATAAACAAATCTCTCAACAGGGAATTTATATCTGTATTAAGTGAGGTGTCTTTGCCAAAGTGAAACGTACGCTTTCGAGTTTTATTACAGACTAACTTTATTGTAAATTAACAAAAGCTTACAAACTAAACATTTTGAGTAATATAATTTATATTGTGTAATATACACTTTAACTTATAATATTATATATATGTACATAGTAATTAAATATATATAACATTAACAATTAAGTTTATATAGTAATTTTGATATTTGAATAATATTTAGCTATAAGTCTCTTTGTTATTTTAACAAATATTATTTATTTTAATTGAAAAAAATGTAAAAAAAAACAATTATAAAATTTCATTTGGATTCTATAACTATAATTTTCACCACGATGAACAAATCACCCTGTGACTATTTGTACATTTTGACATTTGTGTGTGTTTTTTCACCACACGAAGATAAACATTTCAACAAAGAAAGAAAAAATTTGACAGTTCGGAAATATTTATACAGAGTAACAAACTGCACGAACCATCAAAAAAAATATGTTTAAATATTGTAAATAACATTTTTGAAAATCGAATTTATATTTTTTCGTGTAAAAAATGTCTGACGACGAGTTGCCGAGTAATCGCCAAACATTGCCAAGGACTGCGGTTAGTTATGACATGTTGGGACAACATATGGAGAATTACAATGTCGAGACATCTGCGCTGCATCGCAAACTGCAAAGCAAAGTGGAAGCAGTGCGCATACTGCGTCGAGATTTAGAGAAATTTCGCACGGAACGTGATCAGTTCAAATTAATGGCTGAAACACTGCAGTTACGCTACTCCGCCATCAAACGTTATAGCGATTTGGGTAATTGCGATGCAGTTGAGGGTGGCAACAAAAATAGTGTAGCGAATCTCTTACGTGAAACCAGAGAACGCAATATTAAGCTGACGACTGAAGTGGAAGCTTTGAAGCAGAAATTGGTGGAGCTCCAAGGTGACATCGATATTTTGCGTGCAAAGGAAGCTAAACCTCAACGAGCAATTAAGTTGGAACAGTTAAACGTAAGCAAAATGGAAAAGGTGCATAATAGCGACGAGTTGCAATGGAAGCAGGAGCGGGCTAACTTTATTTGTCATTTAGAGAATTTAAAGAAAAAGGTATTTCAGTATTGTTTATTTATGTGATGATTTAAATTACAGTTTTAATGTTTGTTACAGAATGCTCAGCTAGCTTTTGATTTCAAGGCAATTATAGATGAAAAGGAGGAACTGATAACCGAACGTGATGCCTATAAATGCAAGGCTCATCGTTTGAACCACGAATTATTAGTTGCACTGAAAGCTAACGAAGTTCATCCCAAGGTTTAAATTTATTTAAAATTAATTGAATTTTAATATACATAAATACTGTATTTGCAGTTCCTTGATATTGACAGTATTTTGTTGGAAAATAAATACCTGCAAGAACGCTTACTGAATTTTGAAAATGAGCTGGACCTAACGAAGCAATCAATGAATAAATATAAGGTATATATCAAACATATATCAACTTATGTAATTCTTTAAAAGGACGGTCACTTGCATATTTACTCTTTACCATAACGTTAACGTTGCCATGAAAACTGGCAGGTCTAGTGAACATAACAAAGTAGTTATCCTTTAATACTAAAATTAAATATAATTTTTAAGTTAATTTTATATCTTATATATACATTATTACATTTATTAATTTAGTTTTTAAAGTAGAGCCAAAAATTTATAAATTTCTATATAGAACAATTATCTATAGAAGAATCGTAGAACATTTTCAAAAATATTTCTAAATTTTTTAATGAAATGGAAAATGTTAAATTTTTTGTATATTTGTGATATGCTTAATTCAATTTATTTATACAATTTTTCATGCTGCAATTAAAAACTATCCGCAGAGTATGTTGGATGCCAAACGTAAAAAGGGTATTATTAAGCTAGGCAGCAATTCGAATGAAGAAAACATTTTATCACACAAGCAAGGTAACAAAGGCTTAGAAACTATATTTATATATATACAGTGAAAACTTTCTTCAGTGAACACAATTCTATCCGGTTAGAAACACATAAAATAATAACTAGGAATTAACAAGACGACTAATAGACATTTCCGTTTATGAGTGTTCATTTAATAGCGCTTTCACTGTAAATATATTTTATAGATACTGATGTTGTGTTTATACAAGTGTGCTATACCTTTAATTTCTTCTATTTATTTATCAATTTATTTGTGTTTATAACTATACTTTGCTTTTGAAACTTATCTACCTATTTATTTCACATATGTATTATAGTTGATTTTATATTAACAATATAAACACCATAAAATAACTTAGTTATATATCTATATAAATATATATATCGGTTTTAGTGAAAAACTTATTGGCCAGTGGCATTGATTTGCCTACCAAGACGGAAACAATACAGGATTTAAAATCATTATGTCTGGCTTTGTTGGATAATTTGAATGACAAAAATTTAGCTTTAAGCCATCAAAAAAAAACCAACAAGTAAGCTTTAATTAATTATAATTATATTATATATAATTTCATATTATTACATTATCCCATTTTAATCAATATTATAGAGTTTTGGCTATCAAAATTGCAGAGCTTGAGCAACGTATACAAAAACTAACAGGTATAGACACTGAATTGGATGCTGCAGCAACTATGTGTGATAGCAACATCATAGGCTATTCACCAGCTCAACTTCTTCTGCACGGTTATTGTCCATCTTTAGTGGATTCAAACACTACAAATGACACAAATGCAACAACAGTAACCACTATAAAAACAACAACCGGCAGTAATATAACTGAAGACTCTGGTACCATGTCTTCCGAACCAGATGATTCGAATAAGACCTCACGTGGTCTGTCCGATGATGGCATGTCTTCGTTATCTACTGAATCAGGTCGCAGTATACTTTCATCTGAGTATGGTGTTGATGTAGCTGCGTGTAATCTAAGCGACTGTGGCACTAATCTGTATGCTAATTTGGTCAAATCCTCAACAGTTCACAGAAGTCATATACATTCCAATTTCAAACATTATTTACCAAATTCAATTGCCAAGGAACGTTTAAATGATTTGAAGGATTTGCCACCAGAACTAGCTGCTTTAGTACAAAAAGCTCTGCACGAATTAGATATGCGAGATTTTGACGAAGTCGTGGGAACATGTGAAGATGTAGGCGAAGAAGTAAATGAAGAGCACTTCAATACACAAATAGCCTTAGTAGCTGATGAAGACGAACAGGAGGATGATGATACTATACATTAAAATAATTTATTTTATATATTTGTATATTTTTTTCTTGCTTTATGTTAACAACTATATATAATTTGAATAATAAGACAACGCCTGTTTAAACTACTACTACAAGAGAGATGCTACAACCCATCCAAATACTACATTCATATCTTCATAGGCTTTTAAATATTTATTTCTAGTCATAGTTAAAAACAAAGAGTTAAACATATGCTAAAGGTACCTAGTAACAAGAAACAATATTACAAATACTAAATATATATATAAAAAGAATTTTCCTCATTTTGTATAGTGAATGGTAAAATACTCTGTACTGTACAATAAAATAGTTAATAAAAAAGTATCAATAAAATCAGCTGACATAAGCGAGTAATGCTATTACAAAATAATTGTTAAATAATAATAAAGTTATATTGACAAAACTAATTAAAAAATAGTTGCAAACTTATTTAAAAGAGTTTTAACTAACAGATATATATCCAAACATATATACTATTTATATATATTTTGATATTAATATTTTTTATTTTATTTACAGATTGAAATTCTTTCTAATTATGCAACTTCAAAAAGTGATAACTGATATCGACGATCGTTATATATATAAAAGAAATTAACAAAAGTGGATTTAACAAAATATGTACCAGAAACAACATTAATTGAAACATTCTGGCTATGAAATATGCATATATATATACCAAAACATAACACTTGACAGATTGCAGCAGTGATGCCAATGTCTCGCTTAGCGAATATAGACCAGCATGCATTTTCTGTCATACATGTGAGCCACCTAATACGCCAATTAATACTTTTATAAAATGCATACTTGACGATGATATTTAAAACTGACGCAATTCTAATGGCAGCTGCGTGAAAATTACAACATAGTTTAAATGCCGACACCATATCAACAGAAACAAAAATGGTAAGTTAATGTTTTTAATTTAAAAATTAATTTTGCTATCATAAAGTTTTGCTTCCGTCTTCACTATTACATATGAAAACCTGTCTGAAAAGGTTTTCAGATATGATAGCGAATAAGTAATTAATCCAACCCAATACTAACGTTGTAATTCGCTGGTTTTTTTTACTAGGTGTTGTAATACTAACAACAAGGTGCTATGATATCTATATCGACCGCATTTGCGCTGATTTAAAAGAAATAATACCCTTTGTATATATATTTGATTATCTCATGGTATAGTGCGGAGTTATGGTAATAAGAGACATGATGGATTGCTACGTTTTATTTAATATGAATACTATAGAAAAGTTGTCTGAGTTTATATAAGTAAAAATAAGATTAGCTATTATCAAGTAAGTCGGTCATATAGTGAAAAATCAATTTTTCTAATATCTCTAGATTGAGATTTATGAGTTGATTACAAGAATGTTGTAGTTAGTAACTATTTGATTAGTTGTTAGTTGTCATTAGTGTTGTCATCAATCTTTGCAGATCATTAATATTATTAAATAACAGTAAACAGGGTTCTAAAGAACAGAATATGTACAGATGAAATGAAAAATAGTATCCTCTAGTTGGTTAGTTGCAGCTATGATGCTGAATATTAAAAAGCATTTCCTATTTCGGTTGCCTGTTCTCCAGTGGGTCAAAAGACAGTAACATAATGACTACTATCCCTTTTATTAATAGGTATATGTTAGGTATATGTTATGATTATATCTATGCTATAATGTTCTACTTGTCTTACATATTAAAAGATTCTTTCATCTACGGTCAACTATGATAAAAGACGTTATACTCTAATTCACTAGGTAAGACGTTATAATAACTGAATTTAGAGTCTGAATTTCTGCTTAAATACACAATAGAATAGCGATGCTGTTTTTGTATTCGTTACATCCCTCTCCAATTGCGATTATTTCCGCCTGAAAAACGCTGAACGAGTTGAAAAGAATATATGCGTCAACAGCGCAATCATCTTGAAATCATTCATAAGTTTGCGTTAGAATTCACCTAACAAAGATCTCAATCAGTTTCTTTTGGAAGGCAACGTTAGTAAAATTATTGTCGAATCTGATCTTCACGACAATATAATTAATCAGTCTTAAAAATTCCAGCATTAATATAATGTGTAGTTTCAAAATTAATTGATGTATAAAATCTGGTTTAATTTTGTTCAGGTATTAAATCAACCTCAGGTTTATCCATTTAGCATGTGAACCTGTTATAAATATTGACGGTCGCTTCCAAATTATTTTAGCATAATGATACAAAAGCTAGTATATATACTAGGTAAAATAGAAATTTTAAAAGTGATTAGTGAACCACATCTTTTACTTAATGCCATCAGGTCTTTGCGTAGACCGACTGGTGACACCACAAGAATGGCGATTGAGTGGAACCCGATGGGTAGCACGGAAATGTCACACATGCGGAAAGGCTGGGGTAAGTTGAAGCTATTGGAACCAATCGTACCGAGTGGAAGTTATTTGTTACGGCCCTTTGTTCCTCCTAGGAGTTAAAGGATAAATATATATATATATATATTTTAAAAATATTTACTAAATATCGCCTTCAACATAACTTCCATGTTTGGAGTTTTCGAATTAGATCTACAGATAATAATAGACTCTATATCCTTTATATAAATCGATTAGATGAGGTGATATTTATATTATAATTTGTTATAAAACTTCATCTAAAATCGCAAGACAAAAGATTTTTTTACATTCTGCTAGATTGTATCAGTAATAATTAAATGTTGGCTATAACTATATACATTGAAACAATATCCAAATATGTCAAAACTCAACTCTGGAAATTTCAACCCGCTGTCAATGGGTCAAAAATATGACTAAGTAATATATCCTTGTCCACACAGATGAATATCCGAATGATATCATGATCACTTCAGCCCTCCATTCATGCTGTATCAGTCAACCTCTTTCTTTGTATCGTGAACATATCGTAACTATTGCAACGAAGCTAACATCAGTAAACTTCGTTTGTATAATAGCAAAATTCTCAACAGGCCTCCACCTGAATAGATAATGGATAAAAAATGGATAAAAGAGAACTTTTGTTTTTGCTCGTGCAGCAAAAACGGTTCTTAATCAATTGTGGTTATAACATATAAGTAGTCACGTCTTAAACAGTTACTTGTGACGCAAGTCAATTTCAAATTTATTATTTAACTTCAATTCTACTAATCATGATGGGTGTGTCGACTCGACTATTTTTATTTTTAAATGCACTCATTAATTTGGGCTCTATTGATAAGGGGCTACACCCCATTGAAGTAGCTAAATTCAATATGTACCTATCTACAATTTTCCCTATCCGCCCACTATTCATATCGCAAAATCCTTCTTCCTCATTACTTACACCCATACCTATCCTAACTCGTGTATTCGCCTCGTAATTCGATTCATGTTTCAATAAAGATTTTCACGGATTGCAACAACAAGGAATATAATAAATTCTGTTTTTGGTCTTTAACCAGAAATTATATTACTATTTCTATTATTTAATGACATTTATGTGTAGATGCAGCCATAGTAATAAATTCAAAGAATACGGTTTCCTACTTCAATCCTATCGTTTTCCTATTAACATCATTTGAAGCAAATTTGTACTGTGATCAGAATTCATTCCATGAACCAGAAATTATGAAGCACAGGATTTTCAGTTTAAATTTAAAAATTAGTTATAATAAATACAATACAATGGTATAGTTCCATACATATATAGTTCTTTATATGTAGTCTGTATAATATTTTAACATATAAATATAGTTGAGCGTAATTTTTTTAATCACAGTATTTAAATTACTTAATTCGTTTTTTTTTCTGTTAGCCAATTAGGAAAATTGCACCCAATCTGAAATTAAATAAATAAATATAAATATTATATTACTCTTTTTTTTGTGATTAAAAATATTAAATAATAATTTATAAGAGGGCTAAAAAACTATAATATATTATTTATATTTAAAACAAATTATTTTATTAAGATATTTTCCAATATTTAGTCACCTTCAAGGAAACTGAAGATATCGATATCGAAGATAGTCGAAATATTGGAAAATATCTTAATAAAATAATTTGTTTTAAATATAAATAATAAATTAAAGTTTTTTTATTTTTACTTAAATGACTTATCTGCTCACTTATAAATTATTATATAAATAATATATAGAGTTTATAGAGATAGTATCTAAAAAATATATTTAAAAGCATGATAGTATGATGAAGTTTAAGTTTTTAAAGCATGAAACTGTTTTCGAGCAATGAAACACACTATATTTTTATAATTCCTTTTATTATATATTGTATAATTATATACTTAATTTTTATTTATATAAAACAATATTTTTCTATCACATACATTATATACGCAATAAACACATATACATCCTTTTAGATTTATTTATTTGCAAATGTAACTTAATGATTGTTATTCTTAATGTTTATGCAAATAATAGTAATACATGTTTAATAAAGTTTTCATATTAAATAATTAATAAGGAACAATTAAGTTTTTTTAATGTTTTATATAACATATATTATATATGACAAAATTGATTGATATTCACTATTTATATATAAAATTTAATAGCAAAAAAAAGTCTCATTTGAAACATTTAATTTTTTTAATTATTAGGAGTAGAATATTTATGCGTGCTCTCGAATAACACATCAAAATTTTGAGATAGGTGGCATTATTATTTTGTTCCCAACAGCATATTTCTACAGATTTTTCTTACTACTCCTATTTTGTAATAACGCTGATCTATATAAGAATATATGAATTATTTAACAATCTTTGATAAATAACTTTTACAGCGAAATAATTTGTTTCAACTTATGACTTTATATTTAAATAATGTAATAGTAGGGATAATAAAAATATGTCTTATCGTTTAATATGAAACTCTACAAAACTGCTCTTTAGGTCAGTTACAGATTATCTTTATGTACTGACATGACTAATCAAATTCTTAAATTATATTTTAAAATAATTTAATTAAAATTGATATTTAAAATTGTTAATAAAATTTATATATAATATTGCATTATTAAAACTAACAGTCTACGTATTATTAAAAACAAATCCTTAAAATGTAATTAAAATCATATATGCTTAAAATCGGAGTTATATTTTCACAAATTTCTTTTTCAAATTTTTTTTTAAGTTTTTTTATTTACTTAAAACTAACATAGATTTAGAGGAAGTATCCATTAAGTACTTATTGAAATACTTTAGGATAATTGAATATCATATATAAAAAATTACTATATTTTTAAAAATAAAATATATTGTTAATTTGTGAATACAGAATATATAATTTTGAAATGGAAAAGCTTACGAAAGAATAGAAATTAATTTTTAGTATAAATATAAAAGCGTTTATATGATGGAAATATGTTTAATAATAAATGTTTAATAAAATTTAAATGAATTTTTTTTATTATTTACTACGAAACAAAAATAACAATAAGTATTATACATAAGTTAACACGTTGTATGTGCTCAAAATAAGTTATAAAATACATTTAAAAACATTATAATTCATTACATGTTTATTATGTACGGAGACTATTTTTAACTATTTTTCTTTTATTTTAATAAATAAAATTAAAAACAATTAGGCAAAATGGTGTTACCTAAATAATTCAAATATATTAAAAGATATTTTAATAAGTATTTAAAACTTTTCAGTTAATGTTTTAATTGTGATACAATTCTAATAATTAGACATTATTATAATCCAATATATAAAAATAAATTTTAAAAAATTGAGATTGAAAATAAAAAATTTCTATATATTAAAACGCAATTTTCACCATTTTGCTAAATTGTATTACTAATTTACACTAAATGGTATGTTTTTTTAAAAGAATCTTATTACGTTAATTTACATTATTACAAATAAATAATTACAAAAAACGTTAATATATAAAAAATTATTTAATTTTGAAAACAATTGTTTGAAACACTACACAATTTTTTATTTTTAACATAGTTTTTTCCACAAAAAAGTAAGAACTCTTGTTCACCTATTTAGCTCAATTTGGTTAAACTTAAACTATATAAATAAGTTAATTTTGAAAAGCTTTATAAACCGTATATAAGCCATTAGAGAGCTAATTATATTGCTAACCAGGTTTTATCTGGTCTTGATAATAAATAAATAAATAAATCAGTAATAAATAATTTCGTTACACACTTATGACTACTTTCACTCGAATTAGTCGAATGAGGACTTGGGTCCTCAATGTTTTTAAATTGTATTCAAAATATTTTAAAATACATAAAGTTGAGTTATAAATATGTGTTTTTATATGTATGTATGTTATTTTTCGATGGTTATTAGTAAAATTAGCAATTTTGTTACTAACAGATTTTATGAGTTGTTTCTTATCTTTTCATGCTATTATATTCCGCATAATAGTTAGCTAAGTTTCTTAGCTGCGTCACTGCAAAACCATTGCCGAGGCGTTGAATACTGCGTAAGAGCAGCGTACGCTCAACTGGTGGACTTTGTATGATGGCAATGGTTTTGTAGCGACGTTTAAGCAAATATCAGTTAATAAATGACATATAATTTGTAAAAATCACATAGTTCTCTACTAACCGTGCGCACAATTCTTGTCGCACCGTTGCTGTAAATTTATTGGCTAAACAAAGTGCAGTTGTGGTACCAAAGACTAGATTATACAAAAGCACAATCTGAAAATTTCCCAACCATTCGATAGCGCCAAAATCGCCAAGCAAATCAAAGTTGGTAATGCCTATGAAAAAAAAGTAAAAAAACATTGATATCAGCAAAACCATAAATATTACACCTAAACTTACCAATTATTCTACTGAGCAGTGGCAAGGCTGAACTTAATATCAACACTAACGCGCAATTGAGTATCAATTGAGATAGTGAAGTTTTACGTTTCTGTGGACGTACATGGCGCATAAATGGCATTGTATAAAAGCCCACAGCAGAGGTTGCTCCTAAATATAATATTAGGAAAACCTCTAAGCCCGCACCAAAGGGTCCAAGTTTGGACAATGAACTTATGCCTAGTGTAAATTGCTGCAAAAAAAAGGTAAAAATAAGATATATCCGATTTTTAACAACGAAAGCAATAGAATAATGCTTACCCTCGTACTTAATGGCAACGCTTTAATACCAATAAGTAACTCGAGTGTGTTCTGCACAACAAGCAAAATAGTTACGCCTGTTAGGAATAACAACAGTAACATTGCAAAAGGATATACAAAATTACGTTGAAATGCTGAAGATTTACGCAATTTATCCAGTTCTTTGCGTTCAGACTCCAATTCTCTCAGTCTTTCATTGAGTGCGGCTTCTTCGTCGTTTAGTTCGCCGTTCATTGGTTTTCGTTGATATAATGTTTTTATAGATGGATGATAATAACTGCTGTTAAATTCATGCGGCGAGCTAGTATCAATGCTGTAACTTCCATGACTTTCGTTTCTATTATTGCTATTATTTATTAAATGACTACTATTGAAATTGCTGTCGTTGAAACTGCTATTGCTCAATTGACTAGTATTTAATCCATTATAACTGAATCCATTTAGTCTTCCGATTTTACTTTTATTTTCCATTTCTCGTTTAGTCAGCTTACGTCTAACACTAGCCTCTTCCACATGAAAAATGTAATATTTGTCATTGACTTCTCGCAACAGATGAGGTTTAACAAGTACTTGACCCACAACGCCAAACAAGCGCACAAAGCCGAATGGAGTGCAGACTGTAAAATATATAGTTTTTCAAATAAAATAATATATTTATAAATGTTTTTATATATATTTAGCTTATAGCTCTAACGATTTTGCCGTTTGCTGATAATTGTTATTATAACTTACATACACAGCAGACGCTTCAAATAACAATAGCTGCATATAAAATACATCACATCTTTTATTTTAGCGAGAGTCTACTGTATATATGTTATATTGGAACAGAGGAAGTATTTAACACACAACTACTACACAAATCATTATTAAAGAACTTAAGAACCACAATCAGAAACAACGGAATTCGTAATCCTGTTGTAAACCTAGAAGTAACACATACACAAGGTGGGCTTGAATGCGAGTGAGCTGTAAAAGTAGAAAACAGAATAGAATAAAGAAAAGTAGAGAAGAAAAAATGATATTCTTAAACTAAACTCAGATTCAAATTGACGACTGGGTGAAACGAATTCAGAAAATAACTAATTAATAATTAATTACAAGATTATAATTGCTACAATTGTTGTAGTTGGAGTCACATTACTCCATTGGGATAGAATAATTACGAACACGACTAGAGTTAATTACTTATGATTAAAAATCGTAGACGGGAGTATTACGATCTCACTTAGTCTAGCTATTGATTGAATGTGGCTGTATGCGTCTTATCCACCACGACGGTCAAAGTAATTTTGTAAACATTTTAATAGTTCTCAATCTGTTCTACTACAAACTGCAATCCAGTCTCAATAGATTTTCCTCTATATTCGTGTTAAGATGCAGATATATTGTTCCACTAATTATCGTTTAAGTTAATTTCGTATAAGCTTAACGAGGTATAACAGGGTTATTTGAACTCACTATATAGTATTTATGACGTTTCAATACAGTCAAACTGCAAGAAAAAAAAAAGAATACAAATAAGTTATTACTGCAATGGACACAGCATCAATGATGCTGAGTATGCACAAAGATTAACCCACTCTAGTTGCTACAGGCATTCATCAGATATTTGCAGCGATTAAATACGTCTTTTTCGTGCAAAAACAACTTAATTACCTAACTAATTCGCCAATTAATTTTCCAACCCAACTCAGTTCGCTTGACATACTGCTTCACCTCATTGAGATTTTAAGCTTTCTCGATTTAAGTTAGTTTCAATATACCGCCAATTTTTCTTCTTTTCCCACAACTTATATCTTGCATATTTCTTTAACCATTTTTCATTCATTACCAATTCATCTCAAGTGTTTGTCTTGTATTCCTTTAATTTTTATTCTTTCAAGACTCCCATATGGGATATAAAACAATAATAGTACCTTTTATTATAATCAAAATATGATAACCTGAATCTAGTATATAGATAAATTGTTGACATCGACGAATCCGAACTTGATTTGTGTATTCGAACTTGAAGTTTTGTGGCTTTGAAGCAGTTACCTAACCTAACACGAACGCTGACTCTAAGCTTCAAATTTGACAGGGTACGAGTTCAACCCTTGATAGTTGCAGTCTCAAAAAATTATTTATGATTAATTAAATAAAAGAAATAATTTCTGACCACTGATGATGGGTATTTATTAATACTCGAAACTGCTGTATGGTGAGCCAAAAATTTAATTAATTAAAAATAATAAAAAAAGAATTTTTATTGTTGTTGTTCACTACATTTCGAAATCTCTCTATTGAATACAATAGTCTCTATTAAGTAAAATAGTCATTACAGTCGTAACTGACGGTACAATTTAGAGCCATGTTTTGCAGAGTGTCTCGGGCACGGCATGAGAGAGTGAGAAATTGAGAGTGAGAGAAAAAGCAATATGTCGGTTCAAATGTCGGCATGAGTGCGAGGCTATATGTGCCTCAGCACCTAGGCAAAGCAGTGTTTTTAGTAATTAATGTCAGAATTTGCGTCTTTTAGGTGTAAATTACTACAATTTTAACACATTTTAAAGAAAAAATGTCAGGAAGCAACACAGCCTATTTTATAAACTGTTAATAATCTTCCGTTTTTAAGAAAAGGCATATAACTTTATAAGTACTGTTAACAATTATTATAAGATAATAGATCTGTTCTACGAGCTACTTGTTGTTACTTTGAGTAACAGGTGTGTATACATAAGTGCGTCCCAACAGCAAATTTTCGTGTAAATTTTACTTATGTTTTGAGTTTTAGTACGAGTAGCTCGTGGAACAGACCTAATATAATAATAAATTAACATTACATTATTACAGTTTTTTCTCGCTGGTTATTTTTGGTGGCATATTGAAAGTGACATTTCGTTTTAAATTTAGGCACAACCACAAAGTACCAAAACATTGTAAAAATACGAAATTGGCAATACTGATGTGACAGTCTACATAACATGCATTTTCGGCATAGTTCCAAAGATCAAATTTTGCGGTGCCCGAAACACTCTACATAACATAGCCCTTAGTTTAATTTTGAAATATTCGAAGTAAAAATCTTATCCAAATAAAAAAAAACTTGAACATGTCAAATGTTTATGCCTGGGGATCATGGCAACAATGTTTAACATTGTCATAGTAATCAACGATAATAAATATTAAAACTGTTTTTATAGAAATTTTATGAATTTGATAAATATATAGATTGAAAAATTAACTTAAAAAAAAAAATTTATTTTGCATTGTAAACTAAATAAATAATTGCAAAAATGAATAATCAAATGAATGAAGATTTTCTCGAGTTCGAATCCAAAGTCAATCAAGTTGTCAAACTACTGGATGATATGAGCAGCATTGGAAAATCGGATGCGGATGCTCCAGTAAAGACAGAGATGTAAATAAAAAAAATTAAGTTTATTGAAAAATCTGTTTAAAATAATTTTATTTCTTTATTTATATTAGTCTTTTTCCTGATGACATCACTGAGGACAACCTAATAGTTCAAGTTAAAGAGGATCGCACTGTAATTAATAAGAAAGTCTTTCCTTTGAAACCAAAACCCAACTTAGTGCCAACCCAACTTGATAAATTTACATTTATGCAACAAATCGAACAAGATGCGGATCAGCGTGCTGCAGCTCGTCAAGAACGTGAACGTATAGCTCAAACTTTCCGAAAGTAAGTTTTTATGTAAACTACGAGTTGTAATCAAGAGCAAACGAGAATCTTTAATTTTAACAAATTGCATCAATTTCTTTACATACAAAACAGTTTGCTTTTTAATACCCTCCTTTAATGTTTAGCCATCGTAGTTTCCAACTTGTGGAAACACTGTTGAAACGCTTGTTTGGTCAACTTTAGTTCAAGGCATCTGTTATTGTTTGTTTAAAAAATATAAAAAATTCACAGGGTCCCAAGTCTAAAAATTGGAATTGTTGTGACAATATTCAATGTTATTTAATGAAATGTTAGGTTATTCCGGCGATCCCTAGGTGATCCATTTAGGCCAATTGGCCCATTGTGTTATAATGAAATGTTGGATAAGCAACACATTTTGCTGCTACTAATTTTATGCCCTAAATATTTGTAAAAATCACTTCGTATGTGTAATTTGACATAATTATTTCTTTAGCAGCCCCTCATCAAATAGTAATTATTGTGGATATGTGTGGAAGCTCAGATCTTTAGTCATATTCAGTGACTTCTCGACCCTCCTACAAGCGTTTTTCACGTTTTTAAACCACAATTTTACGCTAATTTTTTGTTCCAACATTTAGTCACAGAAAAACCTGCAACCACACTAGCGTTTAGTCGCTTGAAGAACAGACTTATTCGGACCTGCATGTTGGTACGTCTATGTTATTGGAAATGCAACCAATTCAAAACAAAACTAGATTAGATAAAGAAAATACGATGGATGCAATTTAGATATTCTCGTTTCTAATTGACCACACCCAGAAAATAAAAAATAAAAATTCTTGCTTTTTTTAGACTAGGGAATGAAGCATTTCGTAAGCCAAACTATGAGAAAGCTATTACTATGTATACTCAAGCCATTGATCACGTCAAGGACAGTCCAATTTTATATAATAATAGAGCATTAGCTTACATTAAGTAAGTGTTTGATAAAATTCAATCTAACATATATACTATTTTTTTTATTATATATTCAATTAAATTTTATAATTGTTTAAATTAAATTAAACCAACACTCCTTATTTGAATTTTTTATGTTATTTAGGCTTAAGAACTTTAAACGTGCTGTGATTGATTGCAATTTCGTTTTAAACAAATTGGAGGAACGAAATATTCGGTCCTGGCTTTATGGTGCAGCCGCATATAAGCGTTTGGGAGATGAATTGAATTTTGAAAACTACGTAAAGTTCGCCAAAAAGCATAACTCTAAACAGCATGAATACATTGACGGATTTGTTGAAAAAATTAAAATGGGACAGTTTTAAATAATTTATTTTTACAAATATTTTTACAGATTCTTTCAATTATATATTAAAACAGTATGTTTACGCAGTATGTTTCCATAATATTTAAGATTATTTGAATTCCAAAATGAAATTAATTTTTTAGACATACCAAATTCAAATATTTTTGACAATAAATTTATTGCGAAATTAAAAATAGTTTAGAAATGTTAAATGAAAGCTGACATGTGATTGTAAGAAAATTTTACAAATATGCTGTAGTTTTAACAACATCACGATTTAATTGTTATTTGATTTCTAATAGATAATCTTTTAATTTATGTAAAGAAATTTATTATTTGTATTAATTATTTTAAATCAATCCGTGTTAGTTTTTATCTATGTAAGAGAACGGCCTCGTCCTTTGTTACAATACTGATACAGTGCTCACAGTTTTTTCCAACTAATTTCTAATCGTTAGCTCAATTAGTTCAAACTTATTGTTCCAATAGATTATCTCTAGTTAAAATCGCATAATGTATTCTGTGTAAGCTAATAAAACTGACAGTCATAAACACACTAGTCGGACAGCCAGACAGCTCTGAAATTTTTAACAAACTCTTCATTCCAATCAAAGTTGGTTTGGGAATGTTCTCAACTTGTCAATACTCTAACATCGAGGAACTATGTTACTCTTATGTGGATACCGGGACATGAGGGCAATGAAATGGCCCTCTCCCTAGCAAAAAAAGATGCATGTACTTCTTTCATCGATCCATAGCCTTGCTGTGGGGTACACAAATAACTAATTATGTGAACGGAAGAAACAAAGTCTACTTGAATACTGGAGAACCTACACAAGCATGCGACAGTCAAGAAGTTTCATTGCTTGTGCACAAATCAGGATCAGGAGTTGACACTATCGTTAACCTTAGCAGAAACGATTTTAAATTCTATATTGAAGTACTTACAGGACACTGTAGACTTAATTATCACATGAAAAATATAGATTCGGTAGAAAATGATTCCTGTCGACTCTATTATGAGGAGAAGAAAACATGAGAACATGTTCTATGCAACACTGCCCAGCGGCAGCAACACGTAGACTTGAATACCTTGGAATCTTGGTGCCAAATCAAATAGATAAAATCAAGCCCACAGCAATTAGGAGATTTATAAATAGTCTAGAATTGTTTTAGTTGGGTTTTTAGGCGCACAATAGATCTTTTACGTCGGGGTGCATTCATAGCTTATTATTTAATAATTGTAATTGCAAAGCACACTAATTAATATATTGTTATAAAACTCAGCGCCATAATATATTACTAATTTACTATGAAATTCAAAAATCCATTTGCATAGAATTTTTACTTTTGTTAAAGATTTTCTAGAAGACTCCCTTTCGCAACCTTAAATTTATAAGTCCTAAATTTGCAATAACCACCCTTTATACTTTCTTTTTCTTGAGTAACTTCAGAACTGCGTATGAACTGTTTCATTCTAATAAAATATTCTTAACACCTAACTTACTTTATATATGGTATATGTTATTTTTGATGAAGTATAACTCAACACATGAAAGTTACTAACTACAAACAATGTATATACTCACCCAACAATAACAGCACTCCCAGAAATGATACGCAAGAATATAGAAATGGCAAATGTACGCTGCCCAAATCTGTGAAGCAGAACGGGAAAAATAAAATAAGTAAAAGTTTGCAATCTAAAATAGACGAAAATAAATTCATTTCCTGTTTTAAATTAATTTCATAGGAAAGTTCATTTATTATTAAATCAAATAATGTTGGTTTTTTACATTCATTTGCATTCATGTGCAGTAAGTGCAGTAAGAACGTAACAACTTACTAAGAACAGATAAAAATCCAATTCTTTTCGGATCAATAACAGCGGAAAGTACATAAGCTAAAGCTAGTACCACGCTAGCTAGCAAGCTGAACACAGTAAACGTTTCATAGACACGTGAAATGATGCCCTTTTTATGCCCAAAAAATCCAGTCGATTCGGTGAACAAGTAAGCGAATGGCAAGAACACAAACAGCGACAAATTCGAAAACAAAAATATGTGATTCCACAAGCCTGTGAGAAATGAAAAATTTAAATAAAAATTGGCTTAAAATTTGTATAATTTAAAAAATTACCCTGAATTAATGAACTGTTTAACCACTTCACATAGTAACTATTCGGATACAATAATAAAACTTCATTACTGGCAATGGAGACTGGCAGTAGTAGGGCGGCGCCTACAGCAATCGCCATGGAAAAAGTGCACAACCAAGAGCTGAAGAAAAATCAATAATAAAAATAATAATAATAATTAATGTGACAAAAAGTCAAATTAACACTTACCTTATGCGATATACCAATACTTCATCTTCATCATTAGAAAATAGATCATCACGATCTTTTCTCCGAAAGCGTGATACTACTGCATATGAAGCCAAGTAGAGAGACATTAATAATAACAGAAATATCTGAAAAATTGAAAATATGAAATCCATTAATATCAACATTTATTCCAAAGGAAAGTTTAAGCATTTATTGCAAAGATACATAAAAGACTGCACAAATGGAAATATGAAAGCATTGTATTTAGGCCACTAAAGTGTTCCATAGACTGCATTTGAATTTATTTTTATTTAATTAAAAATTATTTTTTTTTATGAAATAAACGCATTCAAATTTTTTGAATTTTTCCAACAGTTCTTTTGGATGGTGGTTCTATGACATAATGTAGCCATAATGTATCTGTTATCGTGTATTGTGTAAAGCAATTTAATAAAAGCTTTTTAAATGGAAAGGGCATTGCATTATTTACGTAAACGAAACAAAATGTTTTTTTTTTAATTTCTTAATTCGATTCAATAGATCCGTCGTCTTTGGAGCATTTGAGTTAAGCGAAACTTTTATATTTGAAACTCTAGCGAAGGGGTAGATGGTGTAGGATCGATAACACTCGATTACAATTTTAAAATTAATCCATTATATCATTTTATTTATCTTAAGAAATACATAAGTTTATTTATGCATATTTTATATACATTCCAAGATAAAGTTTTAAAAAACTGTCAGAATATAGAGATCTATATACATAGTATAGAATAACGAACGTTAAATAGACGTCTGTCGTATGCAATCTAGACTACTGTTATTGAATCAATATGATAAAAAAAAGCAAGATTTTTAAATATTGTGTCGGATATGTTTCGGGAAAGATTGTTAAGAGAATTATATTAAAGTTTATTTAGTTTAAAACATTGACACTAAATCAAATAAAGAAACAGAAACATAAATAACTTTGGAAGAGTTCGAACAGTAATGAAGTACTCTACGTTAAAAATAATTTTGTATTATTCCGATAACACAGTTTTTTCAATAAAGCAGTTACTGGATGAATAAGTGAATGCCAAATCATTCAAAATGTATGTTGATCCTTTTTTCGAGTCAGCGCAACTGGGTACTTTTACTCTTTGATAGCTGGGGGTACTACAGGGTCCCACCCATCTCATTGACTAATTTATGTATTGGCTATAAGCTACATGATTATTCAGTGATTGATCTGCGTACCTCCCCGTGCGGAGAGTGATTACTCTAAGATTAGGTAGTGGTAAGAAGGATAGCCTGCCAATTTTCGCATATAACTTCAGGGCTCTGTCCCTTATGTAATTAGTGCATTTTACCACAGCTATAGATCAAAGATTGTAGATTGTATAGATCAGAATTTCTTAACCGACCATACATATATTTAGAAGCACCGGTTTATAAAATACTTTCACCTTTAGCAACATTTAAAAAATTAAAGAACTATTTAACATTTTATCATTAGATATATCTAAAGTACAACGTATGTTAATATTCCGATAAATATATAATATTATATATAGGCACGAACAAATTGATATTTTATTTTTTGAGAAAATATTAAAACCGGATCCTAAAAATATATTGAGTATGTTTACCAGCACTTGTAAAACATAAGGAATATTTCCCTGGTCCGCAAGAACAGGATTGAGAGCAAAACGCTCATGTTGATACACAGCTTTTTACCTTTAAAAATCGGGCCAATTGTTTTTGTTTCTGCCAATTGTCTTGTTGAATTTATTTAGTAATGTTGAATAATATATTTCAGTATGTACTGAGGAATTCATCAATAGTTAAAAATCCGGCCAGGCTTTCCTTTAACTATTTTAATAAAAGGATGTTTAACAGATTGCGTTCTTTGTTCAAGATCAGCAAATGAGAGACCACGAATTTTACAAAGAATTCTTATACAATTCTTATATACAAAAATCGATTGAAAAAAACGCCCGAGGCAAAGTTGCAACAGAAGGAAATATAGTTTGCAATTAAAATTGGTAACATCTCCGTTCTTAGCACCATCTTCCAAACATTGAGGTTGCTCAGATACAATGTTCTCTCTCTGAAAGATTTGACTTTTAGTCACATTGTGTAATTTCTTGATTTAACCTGAGGTAGTACAGAGATAATGCGGCTAAAATTCTTAATGATGTCTGAGAAAAATGTCTCGCTTGCCTACGTTATTTAGGCAGACTATTTTTTGTTTGACTCAAAATATCTTTTGAGTCAATATAACACAAAATATCTTTTGTTTAACTCAACTGTATGTCTATGTCATAATTCTTTTATATTACAAGATTAGCTAGTTGCAAGTTTTATTTAATTTTGGCATGAATTCATAATTTCTTAAAATGTTATTTCATTAATCGTATACACTATCGTATACTAGTTTACTAGATGACTCGTATGCTAGATATTTAAAAAACAAATATCTCTTTACTCTTAAAAAGTTTTAGAAAATGTTCCAAAAGAAAATATTTAACAATTTTTTGAAAAAAAAAAGTAATCTTACTATTTTCAAAAAAGTTGTCAGTCGTAAAGGCTAAAATCGTAAAAGGGATATAATAACACAAAAAATAGTAGTAATTCGTTTATACTTAATTCAATTCCAATCAATCTTTCGAATTTATGTCATAATATATTTTGTTGAGAAATTTTTAATATCAGACTCAGCTAAAAACTACCGTCAGTAAGTAAGGAATTCCATTATACAATATAATGTAAATATAAATTGCAATAATTTTAGTGCAGTAACTTTAATCAATATAAATATAAATTGAAATTAACGTTCAAAAGTTGTAAATACATTTGCAAAAAATTAATGAATCTGTTGTACTTTAACCCCTCAGGTGTAGACTTCAGACGTAATAGTACCTAACGATATCTTTATCAATAATTAAAATCAAAATCAATGATTTATTATACGCGGGTTACTTGATAAATCTACAGGCAGAAGTAGTAAAAGAATATATTATTTCTAATTTTTTATTTTTGAGTTTTATACTCGTACGGGTATTTTGCCACTATAGCTTTAGCAAATTGAGGACACAGAGAAATGTTAAATTCGCATTATCACATCATATTATTTTACATATAATACTTTATAGAAACTCAATATAGTGACTTAGTAGGAGGTACCGATTGATGTTTAAGGAAGTAATACTCATCAGCATACACATACAATTTTTAGCAGTAAATATATAATCTAATGTCTTTATAAGTAAAATAATACATTGGAACTTAGGGTAACGATGTTAAAAACGAACAACTCAGAAAAGAAGTTGCACCATTTCTTTAAATTGATTAAGTCATAAATAAAGAAATCTTTCAGGTTCTAAACAGATTATAAGAGTATTCCTAATTTTAGTTTACGATTACAATACATACGAAGTGATAAAACCGGCTTTTAATAATCAGGAGTAATAAATTAAAAGTTCTATACGACTTCTTATGATGCATTGCAAATTTGAATGGTCTATAAACAAACACAGATAAGACAAAAGTTCAAATTCAAGCATGGGTGTTTGTCAGGTTTTTTCAAAGGAATATAGTAAAAAATAAAACTCTGTAATATTTATTTTGTTGTAATCTCAAATTTGTTGCAACCCCACTTTACTTCTAATACATTTTAGATTCTATTAAGGGAAATAAAAGTATTTTATCTTAGAAAGGAATGAAATGGAGTAGAATGTATGGAAAGTTTATTCATAAGGAAACCAAAATGTGATTCCACATTGCTAGACTGATGAAAAAATATTTTAAATAACTGAATTGGAAAATCCTATCCTACTAATTATATTTAACAGGCATTGTGCCTATTGAATCGACTATTTGGACTACCGATCTTATCTAATTAGAGATTGATTAATTCTTTTAAAGATACTACCCAAGGATACCGCCTGAATGATAGGTAAAGTTTGAAAAATAAATTTAAAATAATATAAATCAATTTTACTTCTCTTAGGTTTTAACAAATAAAGAATTAAAACAGTAGTTATCAATATATAATAATAAAGACTCTAGTGATGGATTTTCTTAATGGACCATAAATACTCAACAAATCTTAACTTTTATAGTAGACATTTTTCGAGCAGTAGACATTTTTCATGTTTAAAAAAATATAGAATGTATTTCGTCAACAATATCATAATCACCAAAATGATAAGTACTCACCCTCTTTCTTGGCTTGGACCACAGTTTGGTGGTTGTGTAGAATTTGACAAGAAATTTATTGTGACGAATAACACAGACTTGTGACGTTGCGATGATAGCGTAAATGAAAGTAGTATGTTATGTACCTCAACTCTATCCCGATAATGAAACGACCTTCTCATATGCAAATGGAGGAGTTATAATAGAGTCTTCATTAACCGGTTAATTAATATGTCATATCAGTGACAATGTTTTTCGATTGTTACCACTTCGTTAATTTAGAGTTTTAATTTTAAGCCATATTTTCGAATTATTGTTCCTTGTAGCTAGACTTTGTATTCATCTAGCACTACTCAATATTAGATCGTTCATTATTGTAGCTACCAATTTGTTTTTATTAATTATAATTTTTAAATAGAAAATAAGTCCAACTGTTTACTTTAAAAAATAAATTACAATTTCTTAAACACAAACCTCGTTTTCATGAATGCTATTGAACCCATAAAAACACACTTTTTTGTAAAAAATTAAACTTCGACAATAAAACGTCATAGAATTGATAATATCATTATAAAAAGTTGAACAATAGTCTATAATAAAATTTGTTAATCAGATAGTCTGGAAATGTACATTTGGGCAAAGTTCAAGCTTATCAGTCATTATAAAAAAATTATTCTGCTGGGTTTATTCATATAAATTGGCAAGTGTTTTCCAAGTGAACTTAGCAACGCACAATTCTTAGTAATAGAAGATTAAAATAATCAGCATATGAAATAAGATACATTTTGTACGCATTAGAAGGCGTATTTTTATTATGCATAAACTCATACATTTTCTTAAGTTTATTTATAAATACCAATTTTATTTTTATTAAAAATAAAAAGTTTTACAGATAAAGCAATTGTTGTCTTCTGACAATTGCATTATCTTACACAATTTTTTTTTGCAAAAAAGAAAAAATATATGTACGAAAATGACAAGAAATATGTATATAAATAGCAGATATCAGATTGCAGTGGGAGCCTAATTAGTAAGTGATATTTTTGGTGAAGGTGTTATTGAGTCGCGTCTTACTCTGATTGGTACACGTAATTAGAACACCTGTAGAATTGCAAAGATAACATTATAAAATTATTTTTATTTATTTATAACAGATTTATAACAGATCAAATATTAAATCGAAAAACACATTCAAAAATCTTATCAACAAAGCATGGAAAAAAATCATTTCGCTTATCAACAACAATTCCGATGAATTATTATATTAATTAAAGTGAATTAAATTTAAAACTTGAGCTCAATGTCATTTTTAGTAAGTAAGTTGCAGTAGGGCGGGGCATTACTTGTATCGTTTAATTAGTGATTTCCTATTATTTTTAATGTAAATGCTTAAAACATGTAGTTTTAAATGACATTATATCGTAAAATTTTTCTCAGAATGTTATAAATATATTTCCATCAAACACTTGAGCACAGCACACTATCAATATTAACTATCATTACAATATATTAAGGTTAGATTTTATGCAATGGTAGTAGAAGTTCTGTAGTTACTAAAGATTTTCAGTATTTGTAGTACACAGTTCAGGTTTCAAAGGGACTATGGGCTAATCAATTGATTTGTAGGAAGTCATGAACATCTCCTATGTAGCCAGTTAAAAGTCTATGTGAGTTGAAATCACAAAATAACGAAAAATAGCATGCTAGCGGGACCAGCTCTATTGGCTCCAGATCACTATTCTAAATATATATTTATCCAACGAATGTAATTGATAGCTGCAGTATATATATTTTAATATATTTTATTTGCCTATATATTTCCATAAAACACTTCAGTACTAACAGGTCTAATGGAAACATTTGCCGGCTGATATAATCTTACTATGTTATCAAATAAATTTATTGTTGATGATCGTGTTGTCCTACTATGAAGAAACCCTACTTGGTTCGCATTCATTGTGAGCGATAAAAGTACAAACGTAGTGCTTCATGACAATAACATAAAATGTTGTAAACGAATAATTTTAGAATGTAGATCACTTTATTTAAGTAAATCAATTAATCGCAAATTAACACAATTTTATCTTAACATCGCCACAACAGCACTAAGGCTAAGGCTGTATCCTATTTCAAGAGTAATTTAGTTTATATTACTGCACCCGGTTATGTGCTACAATTTCTTTCCTAGCGATGGTGCAGAGAAATAAGAAAAAAATGTCGATCAACTGCCCTCTTACTTCAAAGTCCTCTATAGAAACCGTATATCTACTCTAATGTATATTCATCTTAACGTAGTTCCACTCTACCGCAACTTAAGTATTTCTTAAGTATTTGTCTGCTATCCGCAATTAAATCAATCAAGACATTGTCCATTTCATTATAACGAAATAGTGATTTTTGGGTTCAGAAGAGTCCACTAATGTTCATTTAAACAAAAAAAAAAGGTATCATAATTAATTTACTTTTCAGGGACTCCATTTACTCATATAGCGAGTCTACAATCAATTTTCTTTTATTGCCATTAATTTGGATAATACAAATACGTGTTATAGACATGTTTAAGAAGCTCGCCAAAAATGTTCTTTTACGGAATTTAGAAATCATTGAATTGCTAAAGTATTATTTGAGTACAATCAGTTCTACCGTGAGGTTGTCTCTTCAGATTTTTTTGATAATTTGGAGGTGTATATAACTTACAAAAACAACTTTTAAAAGCAATATCGGGAAAAATATTCAATAGAAAAAGTTATATTATAATCTAAATAGTTTAGGTTTATCTGTAGTAGCATTTTTTAAACCAGACCTTAGTGAAATTTGTACTCAGAACTTGTGTGCTGAAAAGTGATTGACTTGCTATCAAATTTGCATGTATCTTGGTAAATATTGAAAATGTACTCTCTTTCCTATCATATGATTGTTTTCATTTCGAGGACCAAGAAAACATTTCACGTCGAATCAGTTAAATAAGTATTAATAATTCATAAGCAGTCTAATCGAAGAGCTTCAGCTGGCAACTTTATGGTTGTACATTGGTGGAAAGTACACATTTCATTTAACATTTAAGAATGCCTCATTCATAAAAACTTAGATTGATTGTAACTACTATATTACTACCAATAACTACAATGCATAGAGTAATACCTGTCCTATATTGTATATGTACATATGAAAAAATTTGACAACTTTTTTAATAGAGTTCTCTCTATAACTTTTGTAGAGAGTTCTAACAGTTCTTCATGTTTCTTTCATCTATCATCTAGCATAAGATTTGTCACCTATCCAATTTTAAAAAACATCACCAGATGTGAAACTTATGTGGAATATATAACTTATAACTTATACATAAAGTATAACTTATGGGAATGTATATTCGAAATGTGGTTTTTATTTTTATATCCTTATCAAAATTTCCAGTAGTATTCATCTTAAAATATGGTTTAGCACAACAATAAAAATAGTTGAATAACCAAATCTGATTTGTCATATATATTTTTGCAGCCGTTGTTTATGGTTTAAAGCAGATAAAACTCATTTACGAATAATATCTGTTTTAAGATTAATTTATTTAAGAAATTATTTAATTTTTCCTTTGTTTAATTGTTTTAAATTAAATATAATTATAATGAATACCATCGTACCATTATTTTATAACTAATATAAAATTATTATACAACCTTATAAATATAAATAAAATTATAGTGATAATTAAAAATGTAGAATCTCTCATCTACAACTAATTAATTTACATGTGTTATATATATTATTTCATAATTTATATACGATATGTTTAAAATTTACTGAATAATACTCAGTGCTTAATTATTGTTGATAATTTTAGAATATTTCACAGTATTTTTAAACATTTTGCAAAATTAAGAAAAAAACAATGACGCTATTTGAGACAAGCTAGCTTAATAGTTTCTGACGTGTCGTACAGGTACCTAAATAGTTTTTCGAATAAAATTAAAAAGAATATAAATAATTAATCAAAAAATTATCATAAATTTTACAAATATGTTTATTTTCGTTTAATTGAGTTAAAAATAAGCTGCTGCTCAAATAGTGTATATTTTGTAGTTATAGTTATTTCAGTAAGAAGAAGAGGTTAACTTCATGTTAACTTCATGTTTAGAACAATAGACAAATTTTATAATATATGTTATGTATGATTAATAATCGCTATAGTAATTAGTCTGTATTGAATCCACATAGTTATAAACATGAATTCAAATAATATATTAAAAATGGCTTCAAAGCAGTAACTAAGAATATTCTGTTACTCATGTGCTTTATAACACTTTATCTACATTAATATGTACAATTAATGCCCTTATTATTGATTAAAGTTAGAAAAATTTATACTAAAACTGGTAAGATTCAGTTTAACCATACACTTATAGAGACTAGAGCCTTATTGTGGATTCAGTTGGTGAATAACTTTGTTTCAGATCAATAGTTGAATAAACTCAAAAAAATAACGCTATATATGATTGCTGGTAGATTACTTGTAAAGAAATTAGATCTGCAACAATATATCAACAAGCGAAACCATTTAGTTTAATGTTACAACTGGCGTCTCTGTTTGGAAAGGAACTGTCTGAGCTAAAAACAGAATACTGAGGTAGAAGTTTTTATCCCCTTCTCACATTAAGAACTCTTTACAAGATATACGTTAATATTCCTTTAAAAGTATAATGTCTTCCATTCAATTAGGGTCAGTTGTAGTATATAACATCTACTATGGTTACTATTCTCTATTTTAATTGGAGCCTAAACTATTATTATAATTTATCTCTCTATACTAATTATGATAAGGACTAACCGATATCTATTCAATTCCAATGAAAAAATATCGAATTTAATGGTATTACTTTAACTGTTATGAATGCATAACGTTACAAGACAATCTGTAAATAACAACAATATCATTAAGCTTTATCATAGGTACTAGTCTTCCGTAAAGATCGAAGTATCATCTCTGTTTTTGGAGAAGGTATAAAATATAAATCCATTTTTTTTATTATATCTTATTTCCTAGGTTCTGGAATGAATCAATCACTCAACTATGAATCCACATAAAAATTTATTTTCATCATTGTGAATGCCTTAAAAATAGTAAGTAACTAATGAAAGCAATTGCTGCTATCAGATTGACTTATATACTACCATATATCAACTTTAATATGATGCAGAAATGTTAAAACAAAAAATTACTGTAAATCGAAACATTTGTTATACTTGACATTTTTAATATTATTTAAGTTAAAACAAGTTTAATCAATGTTAAATATGTTTAAATTTTTTTGAGATAAAACCGATATCCTATCCTATCATCTTAATTTTAATCCACAAAATAAGTATTCGGATGAGGTGGATCGGTGTGCTTTGATTTTTGAAGAAGTATAATAAAATAAATACGCTTAATAAAATATATAACAAATTTAATTTAATGAACTCAATTAAGTAATCAAATTGTTAATGGATTAATAATTATATTTAAATATATAATTATATAATTACTATAAAAATCTTGTTATTGCAACTTGCAAGTGTTGTATGAGCAAACACAAGCTTGAAAATATTTACATAAAAACACACAAATATTGTAATTAATAAAAATAAAATTAAATAAAAATTCATAAGAAATCTGTAAAAAAAATTTTTTTCTCTCCATAAGTAAACATTGTCATGAAATGTCAAAAGAGAAATGCGATCGGACATACCGAAATATAAAATAAACTACACGCAAATTATTTTAGTTATTTTTAGAAAATTGTTTATAAAAAGAATTTTAAATCTTCTAACAAACAAAAAAATCAAAGTCAAAACAAAAAATAAATTATAATTTTTATGGTTTAACGTAAACAAAACTTTGGCATAGTTTAAATAAATATCGGGTTAATTTATTTAAGATCAAAGTCATAGATCTCTTTATACTAAGAATGGAACATGCTTTAACTCAGGCACATATAAATATAACTATAATATAAATATAATATTATCAAGTTACACATATGACCAGATATACGGTTTTTGTCTACGGATACTACATCTAAATATTTTGAATTCATAATTTAATCTATTTAAAATTTACATTTCATGGATTACTTCAGCCATCTATTGATGGAAAACAAATCACTATAAATTTGATATATGATCCAAATATAGATCTCTTTATACTAAGAATGGATCATTCTTTAACTCAGGCACAAATAAATATAACACATATGAATATTATCAAGTTGATATATACACATATGATCACACATAAGGTTTTTGACTATAGGTACTATATCTAAATATTTTGAATTCATAAATTAATCTATTTAAAATTTACATTTTATGACCATCCATTGATAAAAAATAAATCAGTATAAATTTGATATTTGAAGCAAATTCAAACCATTCTCTCAAAGTAATCAAATCATCTCAATTATTACAGTCTGCATCGTTTCTGTGTACCATAGAAAATGAAGTGTGAAAGATACATGTATCTGTACATTATTATAATTTGTATAAAAATAAATTTAATGTGGCAAAAGTAAATTAAACTGAATAACAAAAAAAAGTAATTTACATTAAAACTGTAAAAAGTAACACTTGACTTATATAATAAATGTTTATTAATGTTGGAATGCGTGCTTTAACCTGATTTAAGTGTTCTTCATATTAATTTTATAAAAAAAATTAAAAAATAAACGCAAAAAGTTGTTTTTGTAGCGAGTGAAGAAAGTTTACAGTAAACCACTTTGGTAAGCATTTTGTAAAACTTGCTTTTGGATTCAGTGGATAAATTAAAGACACTAAAAAGTTAATGCTTCAAAACAAGACTCTATCAATTAAATAACAATGTTTATAATTTTACCTTCCCCCACCGTCCTCTTAAATTCATTAAGAGAAAACTTAGATATTCGGTGGAGAGTAGCTAATTCTTCCACTTCAATCATTTTCTATTTCTTCTTCATCAGCATAGTTTTAGTTTCTTTCATTTTCAGATCAACTCACTGTGTGTACCCTGGTTTTATCCAACCCTCAACTCAAAAAACAAACAAAAACAACCTTAGTAGTAATATAGATATTGATTATTACAAACTTATATTTATTATTAAACTTTTTTTATTCAGCATTATAATTCTTGGCGGATCAATGTCTACACAGATATGATCTATTTTTCCCGATATGATGCGATGGCTTCACAATATTAAGCTATAAGAAATTCTACCATAATACTAAAAGATGATATTTTATTTTAGTGAATATGCAGCAACGGAAAATTATTGGATTATATGGGAAACATCAAAAAATAAATACGTAAAAAACCATGTGTTATTATATGCAAAAATATCTCCAAATATTTCTGCTGAGATTTTTAGTAGAACTTCGATCGATAAGTACCACTTCCAAATTGAGTAACGAAGGTATGATGAAATATACAAAATCATAAATCAAACTTCGATCTCTTTCAATCACTTTTAACATTTGTTTGCAAATATTCTGATATGATTAAAAGAGATACTTCAGAACTTCATATATGTGTATAAGCAAAAGTTATAATTTTACGACTATAACCGAAAAACAAAACAACAATCGAAAAAGTGAGTTTCGGCTTGTAAACATCAGTAGGAACGATTATGAGTTATACAAGATCCGACACTCTACAAACTGATTCTATCATCTATCTATAAGGGCTTTCGGTTATTGCATGCACTAGAACAATAAGACGCAATAAGACGATTACCATTCTCTGTAATAGAGAAAATAAATTTAATTGTAAAAGAACTTAGACATGTATACTCCTGACTCTGGCACAGATTTTTTTAGAAAATTTTTTTTTCAGTATAGGCTTTATATAGATACTTCAGATACATCTTATTCTAAGATAAACTTTAGTTAAGTTAGTTCGTAATGCTTTTACTCCAATTTCTTTAACAAAATATAAGAGTGAACAAAGAATTTATAACAGGGCTTATGTTATTATAAATTATACTATATACATATATGTATATATATTGTTGTATATTACATTATATTACATATTTGTAAATAATAATTACATCACAATGTGGACATGAAATTAAGTGGTAAGGAGTATCTAAGCTTCGGCAAAGTCAAACCTTAGATATTTACATATACGCATAACTTTAATCTTTTGATCAACTGCCGAGTCCAAACTAATCTTTTATTAATTAAAACGTCTGCATTTGAGAAACCACGCACTTTTACTCAATTAAACTTTATTATAACAAATCTAATGGTAAAATTAAATCAATGAATCGAATTAATAATTAATATATGAAACTTATATATGTATAGTTAAAACATTTTTAGTTTTAGACAATGTACAGAATGATATGACCAGACTTTTTGGTTAATGAAATAATTCTGAAGATATGGTTGACCCAATTTTATTTACCAATTTTTCCAAAGTGACATTCTATCTTAATGGATATAATGTTCACGTAACAGTGCTATTGCGGCAAGACAAGTATAACGCAATTATACAGAAAAAATGATTATATATATATATTAATAGGTCCGATGATAAAAATGGCTAAGCCTCACTTCTCACCTTTTGACTAGAAGTTGGTAACGTCTAATGTCGATAAAAAACTGCCCTTTCAACGAATAAAATATTCAACCACAAATCCAATAAGCTTATTTTAGACTTTAATTTGAAGTTTTATCTGACAGTAGTGGCATTGATGAACTCTAACATATACTGTCTTGAAGATCTGTGTATTAAAATGCTAAAAATGTTTTGAGTGTTTTTCATCTGAAAATAAATATTTTATATAAATTTTTTTAACTAAACAATACTACAGTTCTGTTAAGATTAAAACTTCAAATTGTTTTTTATTTTCAAGTTTGATACATATATATCAACTAAACATTTAAAGCCAAAAGATATAAACCGACCGAATAATATATGAATTGTATAGCTATATTTTGTCAGTTGAGGTATATAGATTCGCAGACGTTCCCATTAAATTATTATAAAGTATATTATTAAAGTACTTATAATTAAAAATATTACGAAGGCTGAACTTGTAAATTTACATACAATCTAAAGATTGTAAATATATTCTATAAGAGTTTTAATCTTTAGGTTAGGTTAGTTTAGGTTATACCGGCGATACCTAGGGAATCCTCTTTACAACAATTTTAATCTTATAACCTGGCAAAAACTTAACTCATTTACTTAACATTTCCACATTTCATACGAAATTATGAACAGTAACTATGTACTTAGCAGTTTATAGTGACATCGATGCCAAAAGCATCACAATGACATCGATGCTTTATTGATGATTTAGTCGGATTTGAGGAACTTCACCTTAATGTTTTGTAAACAGTTTATGTGTGTTTTTTAACATATAAATTTTTTATACTCCTTTTTTATATAATATATAATATTAATTAATTTATTATTTTTAAAAAAATTATAATAATAAAATATAAATGACTTTTATTTGCATTTGTTGAATCTTTGTTGAGGCTTTTAGATGTTTTGTGGCAGCGATAACGATTCCCTAACAAAATTATATTGATTTCACCAAACAATTGTTTTGATTACCCACACCTTCTTTTATATCAAAAACCCGCCACCTCAATGAGTATGACTAGGTATCAATAAAGAATCTATGGTTTTCATATGACATGCAATGCACAAAAATGCATTTACTTGATATCGTAGTGGCATCGATGGTTGATTCTAAAGTATCGACTATGTATCGATACTCTCTCCTGCTGGGTTTTTCAGCTTTTAAATTATACAATAATTATAATTATAAAATAATTATAAAATAATTTATTTGGTTCATTTAAATAACTGTAGTTTATGCGTTAATTTTATTGGCACAGCTAATGCATTGGTTGTTTATCAATAAACAAAAATAGAAAAAACTCTAATCTTGAATAATGCAAACTACGTTGGATTTGTATGTTCATATGCAAGTCCTCTATTCAAATTTGACTGAGTTTAAAAATCTTCACGAAAACCACTTATGATGGATATTTAGCAGTATCTGAAACAATTCTATGGGCAACCCAAGAATTCACTTAATAGAAATTTTTAATCAAACATACATATTTTTAGCATAAAAATAAAATTTAATATTATTTTAGTTATAATATTTAAACTTTAATCTTTAATATATTTTTTTTCTTTTTTCAATTTTAAAACAATTAGTTTAATTGCAACGCCATGACCCATGACTGGTTTCAGTACAATCCAGTTATTAATTTAAGTGGATATAAGCATGCATAGAGAAATTGATAAAGAAATACTGATATGGAAGGAAGTCCATATTAAATTTATTACGATATAAAACGTTACACTAATTTTAAATTTAAATGTTTATTAAATACTTCAGAACTCTTTCAAAGGATTATTTAAGCAACCTCTCTGTATAGTACATTGATACACAATATTCTAATAACATATCGTAATGTACCTATACCACCTAAAACTAAAGTAAATAAACTAAAAATAATTACCAAAATTATACAAAAATTGAAAATAAGAAGTCAACGACTTTGTCTAACCTAGCACTGGCTCTATTTTAAGCAAATTTGTAGGCAGCTAATAATGCATTTATTTAAAATAAAAAAAAAATAAAAAAAAAATGAAACATAAGTGCAACATAAAATTGCTTTACTCGAGGTTTATGCTTTATTTTTACTTTTCAAATTTCAGACTTCGAGCCATAAATCTTTTTCAACATTCAAGAAAATTGCAGCACTTAAAATATTTTCATAAATTTCCAAAAAACATTCAGACTGAAAACACATAAAAATATTGAAAGCCCACTTGGACCCATATGACTTATGGTATATGTAGGCAGCACTTAATAGTTGGAATTTGCAAAAATTGTTGAAAAACAAAATAGATAGATGCTTATAAAATGTTAAGCGAAAATAACTGAAAATAAAAAAAATGTAAACAAATCAAAAAGTCATAAAGTCTTTAGGAGTTACCGGCTTTTGTCTGTGCAAAACTGCATCTCGCAACTGGTTCGGAGACAACTAACTGGAAACATTACAAAAAGATTGCTTGAAAAAACTGGCAATGAAATGTCATTAACCTAAGTCACACGTAGTTGTAGATTTCATACTTAATTAAAAGATATGCTTGACTCGAAAAGTAATTAAGATACAAACTCCAAGTGCTATTTGTGCTACATTTCAAGATTTTCACGATTTTCAATTATGGTGCTCAGCACTGATCATAGAAACTGAAGACACACAGCAGAGGAAAGTCTTTGTCACGCCTATTAAATCCAATAATGAGCCATGAAAAAGTTTAATTATTTGAAGAAATGCCATTTAACTATCAACAATTTGTAAGAGACGCTTTTATTAAACTGATTACTTTAATAGTTTAGTTCTGATTTATTAACAATTTAGTAAATATAATATATATAAAATATAGATATTCGGATATTAACTATCCCAACAAACGCTCTGAGATATTATAATAATTTCATAACTTAAAGATGTTGCCTTAGCAAAATACTAAAAAATGTATAAAAGTATCTTATTAGTTTATTGTATTTATATTTAATTGACAATATAATTAATTAACATATATTGGTTCACTTGATTGTTTTTTCATATATATATTGTTGTTATTAGTTTCTGAAGATGACTATTGGAGATGGTCTAAATATTGGAAATGGAAATAAATATATTTATATAAAATTTATAAAAAAATTGAACGTGTTTTATTTTCAAAAAAATTTGACTTTATGGCCCATAAATAAACCTTTAAGTTAAAAATATTTGTTTTAGATATATATTAAGAAATGACTTTTCGGATTTATCAAGTAGTACGTGCGCTATTATACGTTATATTCGGACATTCCATAAAATGTCCATTTGTAAAAACGGTCATATACATATACGTTAATATAATAACAACCATAAAAGCCAATAACTCGAGAATCAAGCTATATCGCAGTATCATAATCATCATCAGCGTTACAGCTTCGGGTAAGCTGTAGCTGCATGAACGAACTTTCTCCATTCTGCTTTGCATGTTGTTTTAGGCCTCCAAGCCATCTTATACGTGGCCTACCTTTGCTGCGGTTGATTTACGGCGTGAAATAAAGCTTCTGTGGTATATCATCCAGTATTCTCATGACTTGTCTGATCCTTTGATCCTTTGCGAACTTTACAGCATTTTCACCATTACAAAGTTGTAGTAGCTCTGCGTTCGTACGCCGACAAAGTTCTTTGTGGTTCAGATAGCTGGGACTATAAATCATTCTCAGGACCTTCCTTTCGAAAGCACTGATTTGGTTTTCATCTGCTGTCGTTAAAGCCCAAGTTTTGGCCCCGTAACATAATTCCAAGCGAATGATTACCTTGTAAGAGTGTATTTGGCACTTCTGGTCACGAAGCACGGTTACGCAGTATACCGTAATGGAAATTGTTTAGAATAACCGATTTTACAAATATTCATTATCAAATCGCAACACCAAGGAGTTATAATTGTGCCGGTTATTCACTTCTATGCAGTACAAGCATGTCCATGAAGGTATGTCATGCATCAGGTTACAAATCTCAATTTAATATATTTAAAAATATTTTGATATTTTTTGATTGTGGCTTAATTTAAAACATAATATGTTTACATATCCACACAAAATTATACATATTAGCTTAACCAGTCTATAGTAACCCATTCAATACTGACAAAGCTAGTATCTTTGAAGCGGTAACAGAATTCAAATGTGGTACTGAATTCTAAAGAAGACACATTAGCTGCGATATGAAATAAAATTCAGGCAGGACATAAGAAATACTACGTGCATATAAAACCTTTTAAAACTAAAATCATATCAAGACAACAAAAACTTCGTAGGTATAAATGCCTTATTGAACCAGTCCTGCTGTATGGCTGCGAAGTATGGATATTCGAAGCTATTCAAAGAAACATGCCAATGACTATCACACGAACGAAAAGTACTGAATAAGAGTTTTGGTCCAATATGTCTAGATGATGGCACATATCATATTCCCTACAATCACGAATTTAGGGAACTCAATCGACAAGTATGATGTAATGCGATATATAAAATTACAACGACTAAGATGACTAGAACAAATTCAGCGTATGAAACGAGAACGAGCATTTGTAAGAAACCTAATTAGATCCTGAAGAGGCAGAAGAAACAAGCAAGAGGTGGCTAGATGATGCTGAAGAAGATGTAATGAAGCTAGGCGTAAACGATTGCAAAAACTTGGCATCGGATCGAATCAGTTACCAAACATTGGTTGAGGAAGCACTGGTCCACCCAGGACTGTTACAACTATATAACAAAAAAAAACATATTATACATTAATAAAAACCACCAAATTATAAGATTTAGGTCGATAAACTATTTATTCCTACTCATATCATTCCAATAAAAACTTTCTTATTGTGGATGGTATACATTTACATAGTAATTATATTTATCAGAGTTTTAGATGGTTAAAATATGTAGTTTTGTAATTCTATAGTAATTAGTTAATTTGTTTATATAATAATATGTTTATTATGTGTACATTGGGGCATTAATTTGCTGGTAATTGAAACCAACTAAAATAGAGCAATTAAATTGGTGTCATTCGAATTGGAATTGCGGTTTCGTTCAATTGGCGTGAATATTTTAAGGTTTACTAGTAGGTATATTTACGATAACTGAGCAAAGGTGACTCGATGGCACGACCGCACGTACCAAATATTTTGTATTTGGTTTCAGTGCTTTCTGGGGCAGACAATTTTGTTATCGCAAAGAGAAGTAAATTCAACTAAATGGCTTCATAGACAAATACTAATTGACGTCGTTTATTTATTAAAAGTGTTTTTTATTTATTTCAAATATTAACTTAAAAGCAATAATATTTAATTATTAAATAGAAATACATTTATTTAATTAACTAAAACTTTTTGTTGAATTTAAAAACATATTTATTTCTTTTAAATTTGAAAAATATTTGAACATATTTTTATTTAAGAAAGCAAAACTTTTTTATGTTTTTTTTATAATTTTTTATGTTTACTAATTTGAGGCACATTTGTATTTATATTTTATCAAAATCCCTCACAGATATATTTTCAAAAACTGTTGATCAGTTGCGCGCATATATGAGAGATGATCCAAGATGAATGAAGAATGAAGTATATTTTTAGCAAAGTGCAATGCCAAGTAAAAACTTTGCACTTGAGGTTGTTGTTTCTCAAAATATTTTTAAATTTTTTTTACAAAATATTTGCAAAATTTTCACTTTCATTTTCCGCCTCTAGAATTGTTTGAAATCCATTTCTTCTGGTTTTCTTCTGGTTTTATTGTTCCGATTTTATTGTTTATCCCACAGTCACACACGCTTTTAAGCGAGTGACAATCGTGAGTCTCACATAATTAATTATGAATATATTTTTTTAATCAATAATAAAGATGTCAAAAGATTTAAATAAATATAAAAGGAATGTCACTTTAATTATTTAACTGATTCATATAAGCATAAAACAATTATTTTCTATTTCGTAATAAAAATATTGTGTTCAAATCAAAACATTTGTGAAAGAAAAGCGCCATGTGTGATTTAATTATAAACACATAATCTTAAAAAATATCTTAAAACGAATGCCTTAGAAACATATGCAATATAAAGAAGCAGACTGTTTTTCTCATACAGTCACGATAATTTGAAATTATTTTTTAATCTATTCATCTTAATATCATACTCGGTTTACAATATATGATCGTGATTATGTATCTTGGAATAGGAAATAACGAATATAGATGTCGACATTTGAAGATGCAAATTTAGCTAGACAGGTCACACACTACGCATACTAGTGTACATTTGCGATGTGGCACTCCGATATAATTCACAAGGCAACACACGAAAAGGCCGTCCGAAATTGACTTGGAGAAGGTCCACACAAAACGAAAATAATAACGCAGGGCCCAACAGAAACAACTACAGTAGCATCATGAATGAACTGCGAGACGTCACGTTGCAAAGAAGGCAATGGAAATTACTTGTAAATAACCTCTGTCCAGTATAGAGGCAGTGCGGAATCATAATATGGCACATATTGAAACTGAAACGTAATACCTTTAATCTCTATACAGATGACTCTAAAATATAAGGGAGGGAGTAGCTGGCCTCTACTATGCCGGGTTTAACATAATAGTTATTAAAACACCCTAGGCTGTTTTAAACATTAGTATTTGCTCTTAGAGAAGTCGCAGAAACGAACTAATTTACAATAAATTTTTTTGTAGACAGTCAAGTAGCCATAAAAGTAATCTCTTCAAACTGGATATCTTTTCAAAATGTTCAATAATGCAATAAAGCAAATGGATAGATTGACCCATAGCCGTGTGCTGTCTGTATATTAGATTAATAGCCAGAAGATAAAACAAGCAAAATACTGAGACCTTTTTAAAAATAAATACAGACAACTTGACGAACAAAAATTTCAAAAGGTGAAAGCCGAGATACACAAGTTAAATACTTACAAAATTGCCCAGATTATTGCAAACATATATTTTCTGGAACATATGCCCAATCGTTATAATCGTTAGATCGAAAGAAATGATGAATGCTTGTTAATATTTTACACTGGCACTACTAGTTATTAAGCATACGTATAAGCTTAATATTGCCAGCAATTGCGGGAAAGGCAAGGAACTACACGTTTAGAACATGTCTGTTTCTATTTCGTTTTTTTAAAAACACGATTAAAATACTTTAAAGCTACCAGTTTTACTTTTGATATTAGAGTGAATGAACTCAAAATTCGCTAATGTCGTACACAATTTAAATATTTTGCGTCCTCTTTATCTACCTTTAAGGACACTGATCTGATATCGCTACGGATTATCAACTCTAGGCATGGTTTTCGACAGCCAGCTTATATCTACCTATATATAACAATTTTTATATTATAAATATTATCAATAATGTAACTAATTACATATAATACGACTACTAGCATAAAAGTTTTATACATTTTACTAATATATTACTGGGTTTAAATTTAAGAAAGCCTTTCCCGAAAGAATCAGGTTTTTCTAAGATTCAAAAATAAACTACTTTTCATAAAATTTGAAAACTATTTCTACAATATATTCAAATCTTTAGAGCTGACATAGGCTAAACGAAATTGTGAAGAAGTTCAACAGAAAAACTGGTTTACATATTTCTGTCATAAAGGACTATTCCTTCATTTAGCCATACTGCTGTACTAAAACAAAGTTATTAAATAAGAATAACTACAAATAGGATATATTTGTATATATCCTTTGTATATATATTATATATAAGAGATGATTTTTTTATTGAACTATTATTTTTTACATAATAGGTTATAGCACTGAAATCAGATGAAGATCTATACAATTTACGTAGGCACAATCATTTAGGTCGTCATCTAATTCCATAACAAACAATCTTCAACAGGAACTCTACAAGAAATAGTCGGCACGGTTTATAGAGAATTAAATATTTAACTTTTCAAACATAGATTAAAATTGACTTTAATTGTAAGAACGGATGGTATAACCGTTTATATTTATAAAAAATAGAAATAACTATATGAAAGTTATAATATTTGCTGAGATATAAGTTATAAAAGAAAAGTTCTCTCAAAAAAATTATTTTGATAGTTAATTATTGTGGATAGTAGTTGTATGGTTTGTTTTTTTTTTAAACAAAATTAATTAAGTGTACTATTAAAACGATATAGGTAGATTCATCTGTACAAATATCTTAACTAGAATAATTTTTACAATAAAGATGAGAGATACTTAAAACGGACTTTCTAAATATGGTCAAAACAAAACAAAATTCAATATGTAATATAAAATCATCAATCAAATTTTTTACTAACAGACATTAAACTTATTACTACAATATATAAAAAATAATTATGTACAAAGTATTGTAGCAATCAAAAAGTATTTACAACTAATAAAAATAAATCTCTTGACTTATTGAAATTATAAAGACTCATTGAATGAAAAACCACAAACATTCAAGGAATTTATTTGAAATTAAATCTGATAATGAATGGAATACGCTTCTAAGTGTGGGAGATAATATAAAGCAAATTCATGTCTATGGTTTCAAGGTCTTCACAGCGACCACTGAACTACAACAACTGAATACCTTACACCAATAATCGCCAAAACAAAATCAAAAATATATTATTACCCATCATATTTATATATATATCCCCCTATGCTTAAAAGACTCTACCTATCATCTAGATATAATCTGTTAAAAGTCCTACTAAACTAAGAGTGAAATTGGAAAACGTTTAGAGATCGCTGCTTGAATGATATAAACGATTTATTGCTTTTTTTTGGCAAATTCCGAGTGGATCTTTTCAAATCAACAAGTGGCTTTAAGTAATACAATTACTTTTTGCTCTTCAATATTTTTCTTATTTATTCTATTTTTATATCTGGGAACTGTGCAAAGTCCGCACGTTTGTTGTTCAGCAATTTAAAAGTACCTCACTGGGTATAAGTGCAATAATTATTGAAAAGAAGAAAGTACATTCCACACTTTTTCTTTGTATTACTAACAATATCAATAAATAAGAAACTGAATTCAAACTAAATATTGAATGGGTTTATTTATTTATTTATGGTTCTCTTTTGTACTTTTGTTGATAACTGATAAAGAAAACAGGCTAACAATTTTTTTTCATGATAAGACACTTGAATTTTTTCAGTTATTATATATGTGAGCATTGTTTGTTAAATTGCTCATATAGTTTATATACGCTATTATAAGTTATTACAAGGTTAAGTATTGTATTTGTTTTTGATAGCACAGATGTAAATGTAATATTTCGATATCTTTGCAGTAGTGACCTATTAACTTAGTATCATTATTACGACCAAGACAGATAAATTGTTTTCAATGTTTCAATGTCATTTGTGATGACTTACTATCATTAACAGTATGAATGGACAAACAATCAACATAAATAATAAAACAATATTATACTTATTCACAATAAATTTTAGTCTAGAACCGTAAATATCATAGAGATACATTAAACTTATTTAAATCAATACTTCGTTAAATGTTAACAAATATATGCTAATAAATTGTGTTAGTGGTAAGAGAATCGCAATTAAAAAGTATTCCTAATGTCAAAAGATAAACATCTTTTATGGGATTAATATTACCTTGTTGAAATCTCTATCCATAAAGTTAAATAAATCAAGAGCTAATACTATAGAGAGTAAGCAAAATATAATAGAAACTTAAATTTTAGCTCTTCGAAATACATGCTATTATAAAGAAATATCTATTATATCTGCAGAATGCATCAATTAATTATTGGTTCAATAAAACAGCTTAGTATTAAGTTTTTACGCCAGCACATTAATCAGAAGAGTTACAGAATTGCTATTTTATTTCGTTACCAACAACCCTTCTAAAAGATGTAAGGAAATAATATAAGAGTATAAAAAACAATACTATATAATAAAACCCACAATGTTCACAATCCCTATAAAAGAGCAATTCTAATTTCCAATTTACTACAATTTAACGACTGATTTTAGTAAAGCTAGCTAAAAAAAAATTTTAAAACCATCAGCTTAACCTAACCTACATTTTGAGCCTAGACACCATTTGAATTATAATGAATTCAAATAAAACTTTATTTACTTACATACAACTATCATATCTATTCCTAGAATGATATATAATTCTTTTCAAAACAGAAAAGCCTTCGGTAGAGGTCATACATCACACATAACATACGTATATATCAATATCACTGTAACCATCAATAGTTAAAATAGTGATGTCATTAATCATTGCTAATATCTAGCACTTTTCACCATCATCATGTTTGTCTCAAAGAAGACTCTGATATGAAGACAATACTCGATACAATCTTTTACACTACTTTGATGAATTACCTGTCCATAATTAACAATTTATGCACGCTATTTAATTTAGTGGTGGCGCAAAGGAAAGGATTTGTATGAGACTTTGTTTGCAACAATAGAGCACCACTAAAGAACTATTTGCTTTTCTTGAGATATGGTAACTCGAGCTCGTTTCTAACTAACTTCTTTCTATATAAATTAGGAAATTACTTTCCTACGTAAAACAATAATGATATGATAGATACATAAGTAGTAAATATTACTGAGTAACTAATAACGATATTAAATAATGCAATATATATTTCTACATACCTAATTACGATATAAGACTATTTATGTTATTATTATTTCTGTTACATTATAGAGTCAATTTATTTCATATAAAAATAGTTTTACGTTTTTTACGAGAGTTTAATAAAATACTCTATTTAAATAGAATAAAAATATGTACTATTAAACACTTCCAAGACATTAGTATTAATATATTGACAGTAATATTCACAGATTTATCAAACTTAACTATAAGAATAGTTAGAATTATATGTGTGATGTGTTTCTGGGTATCAAGAACGATAGAAAAGTGTTATCATACTTTGTAGGTACTATGTGATTGATTATGTATTATATATTTAAAAGGTGAAAGTATAATTCTCATTTGGTTTATAGACATTCTTTTTAAAAGGGACTCGAAAGAAAACTGAATTCGTTTAGAAACCCAACTACTAAGCTCCTTATGTTTCACCACCTAAATACTGGACAACAATTTCAGACAGAAGTGTTTTACAGCCTGATGGCGAGTTGTTCTACACTCATTCCCAAGAACTTGTTTTAGTAGTCTAACACTAGAATTTTTAGTGGTATCTTGAATATCAAATCGAAAATGGATTTGCTGCTTACAAGCTCTCCACCGTACTCAAAATAATTTAAATGAAAAATAGTTAAATGATTTATCATAATAGAGAATCATGAGCATTAAAAATTTCAGCATAATTTATCTCAGCATAATTTATTCCAACAAATTCTAAATGTGAAATAAGTTTATAAATAAGTTTTAGATTAACATTACTAACAACAACACAAAAGAAAAATTTATAAACTTGTTTTTTATTATGCGAGAAGAGCAACTGACTGGCACGTGCCAAGTGATAACGGCGGTTTCCTTTCACCTCAACCGCAAAAATGTTCGATGAGTTCTGATTTGAAAATCCGTTAAATTGGCCAACAGCTGCACTTCGCTTGCATAGTCAATGGAAGCAACGGTGGTGGATGTAAAAGTGTGGTCAATTTTATTGTTCTGACAAGTTATTAGTTTAGCTTGGGTTCTCTAAGCATTTTTACTAACTGCAATATTTTTGAACTGATTCAATAATTTAAATTGATTTACTTACTATTTGTTCTCGCACTGTATTGTGAAAGACTTGAAGTTTAATATCCGTAACTTCGTCCTCCGCATCATCCATGCTCATATCAAAATTTTGTTTATCGCTTATAGTAGCCAGTTTAATAAATTTAATTCGTATAATTTTCACACACGAAAAACTTTTAATTATACGCAATAACACTTTTTTTGTTGAAAAAAGAAAAATATTCGCCCTATAATTTTGGTATTCAGCTTAGGCTGTTCGAGATTGCTCTGTACTTTTTTTATTTGTAAAAACAATTAAACAAGCGTTTAAGCGTTAGGGCATTTTTAACATATTACTTTAATATCAACTTTTTTTGGTTATGCTTAATTTTGCAAATAGTGCTTTTACAATTTTCACTTTATTAATTTGCATCACATCACATTTATTCGCAATTCAAACAAAAACAAAACACATATGACGACTCACAATAGGAATTTTTAAATGCCAATTTATCAATTTAAAACCATTCGCTGCACAAAATTTCCTTCATGTAAATTTTGCGTTTATTCTATTCTAATATTTTTTATACATAAACAAAAATTATAAAAATATTTAAAATATTACTCCGCCTAGCCACATAGCTTCCACTTCGCACTAGAAGGCGACCAAATGTAAACTGAGGTGAAATAATGGTGGTGGTAGTCAAATATATAGCACAGTGTTGCCACTTTTTTAACCAGAAAGCACATCTGCAATTGGGTTACTCTACATACATGAAAAAAATAAATTTAATACTATAATTGCAAAATTTTATTTAAACAATTTTACAACTTTGTAAAATCAATTACACATGCTCTAATATATCTTGTCTACATAAATAACGCCTTTTTTCATCTTTTTGCATATATTTAATTGCTTATAAATTTTTTTGTTTGTATGGTTAATTAGTAAAAAATATTTATTTAAAAAATATTGAATTGAGTTGTATTTGAATTAAAACACTAGATTCACTATCACAGAACTTCAAATCAGAACATACAAGTTAAATACGTCATTAAGACAGTTTACTAATAAACATTGACTCTGAGCTTAAAATTTGCCAGGGTACGAGTTCAACCCTTGCTAGGTGCATTCTCAAAAAATTATTTACGTATAATTATATACAAGAAATAATTTCGAGAAAACTGATGATGGATACTTGGCAGTATTCGAAACAGTTGTATAGTCAACCAAATATTCAATTAGGAAAATATAAAAAAGACTTATTGTTGTAGTTTACTACTTTTCGAAACCTATCTACCAAATATAAAATTTTATTTGTTGATTTCAAACAAAAAATTATATTAAAGTTTATTTAGAACAATACTCCTGTTGTAGTTTTTTCTTATTTTAACAATAGTCATAAATGTTATATAATATTATTTATTTAAATAAACAAGCTATAATTTTTATTTAAAATCAACAAATAGAAGTGTTTTTATTTTCAATTTTCAAATCATTTAAAACAATGATATATGATATATATGACATCCTGCAAAAAAAACTTATTACTTATATATGTCCAAAAAAGATTTTGTATTTATTGTTGAAAAACATACAGCGTATGCCTAGTGCTAAAAATGTACCAATTCTTTTATAAAACGTTTACCTTATTTAACTTAATATAATTTTAAGTACAAAATTTTTACAGATAGAAATTAATTTTAGAATAAGTTTGGATGCGCTAATAGAAAACGCTGTTAAATACAATAAATTTCAATTTTTGGGTAAGCAACGCTAAAATTCAATAAGTGTATTATCTACAATATTATGGTACAATTTGAACTCTATTACATTACTAGTTATTCTCACCACAGCTGTCTACTAACTTGCGAGAGTGCTTGTAAAGTTTATGTTCTTGTGCTACTTTTATAATTAAGTTATTACTGAATATTACACGTTCAACATGTCGGTGGTTATTGAAACCACAATCGGTGATATTACGGTTGATTTATTTACCGAGCAGCGGCCAATTGCGTGTCTCAACTTCATAAAACTGTGCAAGCTGAAGTACTACAATTACAATTTGTTCCATACAGTGGAACAGAATTTTATTGCCCAAACTGGTGATCCTAGTGGAGCTGGAAATGGAGGTAGTTCTATTTGGGGTGTAATTGAAGGTCCACAAAAACGATTTTTCCAAGCTGAAAATTTGCCAAAGATAAATCATACAAGCCCTGGTTTGCTGTCACTAGTAAGTCCAGGTAAAAATTTGGTTGGCTCGCAATTCTTCTTTACATTAGACTCTAATTTAACATTTTTGGATGGTGTACATTGTGTTATTGGAGAGGTGGTCGAGGGTATGTTCTATAATAGATTTTTTTATGTTTTATATATATTAAAAATTCGAAATTTCTAGGTTTTGATATATTACGCACGTTGAATGAAACTATTGTCGATGATAATAGTCGACCTTTTCAGGACATACGCATTACACATACTGTTATACTTAATGATCCATTTGATGATCCGCGAGGTTTTCAAGTGCCAAGTCGTTCGCCATCACCCAATGAGGAACGTCTAAAAAATGGGCGGATTGCTGCTGATGAGGACATTTATGACACAGAAGGCAAAAGTGTTGAAGAACTGCAGGAGATGATAGCCGATCGTGAAGCAAAAGCACGTGCAACTATTTTAGAAATTGTGGGTGATATTCCAGATGCTGACGTAGCGCCACCAGAAAATGTACTATTTGTTTGTAAACTCAATCCAGTAACAACGGATGATGATTTGGAAATAATATTTAGTCGCTTTGGTAGAGTAAAAACTTGTGAAGTTATACGTGACAAAAAAACAGGAGATTCTCTACAGTATGCTTTTGTTGAATTTGAAGAGCAAAAATCATGTGAAGCGGCTTACTTTAAAATGGATAATGTACTTATTGACGATAGACGTATACATGTAGATTTCTCTCAATCTGTCGCTAAAGTAAAATGGCGAGGTAAGGGCCGTGGTGTGGATGGAATGCAAGGAAAGTTTGATTTTAACGATTTAAGTGAGGAAAAAAATAAAAAAGGGGAAAGTAGAAATACTTATAAAAATCGGCGTCGTTCACCTGAATATAGACAGTATGATAGAAAAAATAGATCTCCACGTCGAAGTCGCAGTAGAGAACGCCGGGACTTTTCTGCTAGAAAACGAAAAGATGATAGTAGTGAAAGATATACTAAAAGTAATAAATATAATCGCAAGTCTCCTGCACATAATGATGACGCTAAATATCATCGAGCACGACATCAGAGTCAAAGTCCATCTCGTAAGCATAGGTCTAACTCGAAGAATCGTAATATCAATCGTGATGAAAGGAGCCGATGTAGTCGTAGCCCAGCACGTGTACAAAACGAATATTCTAGAGAGCGTGAAAATTATCGTAAAAGAAGAATGGAGGATAACTCTAGTCCTGACCGCACATACAAAAATCGTCATAGTCCCCTGCGTGGACGTCGAGCTGACCACAATGATTATGAAAGAAATCGTCACCATCGCAATACGCATAGTCCACCACGCAATTATAGAGATGAACGTAAACATGACAGGCAAAGGTCTAACAGCAATAGTCCTTCACGCCGGGATAGATTAGATCCCAAAGTGTGTGAACGAAAAAATGGTAAAAGTAATGATAATATAGAGCATAGACGTCGAACCGAATTAACGCAACATGAACAAAGCGAAAGGCACAGCAGATATGATAGTGTTAGTAACAACCATAAACCCTTGTATGACAGCCGCACACGAAAGGACCACAGTGTGGATAAGAGTATAAAACCTTCACATGATGAGAAAAAGAAACGTAAAATGAGTGAACAAAAGGATAGAAAAAGAAAGAATAAAAAAACTAAAGACTCATCCTCTAGTGAAACGGAATCTAACAGCTCAACTAGTGACAGCAGCACAACTTCAAGCTCCAGTTCAACTAGTGACAATAGTACACCCTCAAGTTCCAGTTCTAGTTCTCAAGATGAGCGTAAACGTAAAAAAAATAAAGAAAAAAAATCTAGAAAAACAAGCAAAAAATATAAAAAATAAACTTTGTTTCTGATTTGTATATATTTGGTTGTTTTTTCTTTATTACCTTATATTAAAGCAAATTTAGTTAAACTTTATTAAAGTTATATTAAAGCTATTAAATTACATTATTTTTTTTACATTTGTAAGCCTTTTACATTCCTACGTTGCTTTTTATAAACGTTTATTTTTAAGCCTCGTTGTCTATGTTTTATTATTTTGAGCTGTCGTTGTTACTTCTTCAGTGGAACCACAACCACTACCACGGGAGCGTTTTGGACGCTCTAACACTGCATCAGGATTGAAGGGAAAATTATCTAACTTAGTGGTATCCTTGGTAATTTCCACAGCTGTTGAATATAATCCGCGTTGACATATATTTTAAAAAATTTGCTAATTCTACTTACTGAAAACATTGTCCTCTTTTTGTACAGCTTGTATGACATTCGTACGTAACTCCTTT
>NC_051847.1:121697904-121708731 GCF_002237135.1 Teleopsis dalmanni
ATCTACCAACATAAACTTTGTTTAATAATATTAATATAAAATATTTAAGCAATTGTTGTTTACCTTGTTTATTTCGGCATCATCAGTTTCATTTTTGCTTTTAAAAAAGGCTTCGTTTATTTGTTTACGCGCTGCATCCAAAGTTCTCTCGTCATTTCGAAATACAACTTGTCTCGTTCGATGTAATTTTTTAAAAATTTGTAGAACCTAAAAAAATATGTTTTATTTAATTGTTGCCTGCATTTAGTTTCACGAAAATCTTACGCGTTTTGGGTTTGCCATTCTAACAAAATATTGTTATTTAATTTTGAAATCAGCTGAGAATATAGGTTAGAAAGAAACTAACCAATAACTTCGAAAATAGTCTTATATTTTACAGTGTTGCATTCCTAAAAAAATTATTTCGAATTCAAATAAAAAACAAAATTACATTCCGTAAATGTAGTTCTAGTTCAAATTGATTTTTTAATTATAAAATTACAGTTCTGTGTTTGTTTTTAAATCAATCTGAACCTGGAAGCATATGTCAATTTACATATATTTTACATATATTTTATTTAAACAGGATTTATATATGACATTCAATTCATAACTTCTGGCCAACTCATACTGCACATTGTAGTTGAATTGTCCGACTTACATCATAACAATATCAAATAAAACTTACATTCTTATTCTACATATAAATACGACAACTAAAATTGCAATTAGATTGTTATTTTTACATAATCCAGCTTAAACTAAATTCGTAATTCTCAATAGTAGAATTGATTCAATAATTCTCTTAAACAAAAACAACAAAATATTGCTGCAGCACTCAGCATTTTAATTTACAAAAGTCTTAATAAAAATATACACAAAATATTTTGCGCAAATTGTCACAATAAAAAAACTTCTACTACTCACCACGAAATGATGTGGTTCACCATTCAATTCTTACCCAAATTTCTTACAAATCATATTTTTTCTTGATTCTTCTTCTTGAGTTACTGCTATTAGGCACTTTTACTCTATAAATGCTGGGGGTATTTGGATGACTTATTCCACGTGCTTGATTTTTAAAAGGAAAATGCTATAAGCGATATTTGTATTTAAAAACGCAATTCCTGCATGCGGTATTTAGAAAGAATAGTGCGATTTGCAGAAATAGAATAAACTCTATTTTTTTAATTGTAAGTAAATCTGCAACTATATAAAAAAGTTGTAAAAAAAAATTTTTTTTATATATACAGATCTGACAACCTCAAACTAAACTTTAGTACAGCAAAAGTGTACTGAAGTGTTCCAATTTGAAAGATGAATAGGTATTGACGATCTGTCATGTTCTTTCGCGATATAATAATATATTTCTAAGGCCATATTATATATATATAAATGTATTATTTTATTATTATTATTAATATTTTATGGTTCAATCATTACTATCTATTTATTTGTTTTTGTTATATTGTAATTACGCTATACAATCTTTTATGATTTGCTATTTTTATTGTCAGAAAATAATGACAAGACATACAAGATTTGAAATACTACAAGATAATCAATATATCATATACTAACGAAATTTTATAAAAATTACTAGATCGAGATTCAGGGATTGATGCGTCGTAAACCACACAACGGCTAGTTAAAATTTTAAGTTAAAATAACATTTCGTTACTTAAAGCAATTAAAAAGATTTTAATCTATATAAACTTCTTTCTCGTCACGTTATATTTGCATACATAACTGTAGGTCAAGAAGGAAATGTGGCTTACATGACGATATTACCGGTCTAACCGAAGTAGTATTTCAAAATAAAAAAAGAGTACACTGAGTACCACCCCCTTCCCCTCTAATTATAATAGATCGATTGTGTGGTATGGCCATGAGCAATCAGTCTTGTGCAGCATTGATTTTTTAAGTCTATTGAATGATATACATATAATATAGAATTTTATTGAATATGAGCTTTCCATTTATATAGTCTTTTGTGCTCGTGAATCTGACCAACTCCTGCTTTGCCTTCCAACTACACTCATGTACATGACAGTCGCAATATGTTTTAACGACGGAATAACAGCACATCTCCCACAACTTTTTATGGTTTACCACTTTTAAAAACTTCTTCAAAATAGATCAAAATATTCCAGAAATTAATCGGCATACTATCCAAAAGACATTAACATGTCTTGCCACTTGGAAAAACTTAATTCATGCTGGGTATAGATGTGATGTTAAAATAGTTTTTTTTACATTTTAAAGAAAGTATATTTTGTCAAATAGTAGGTAAAATATAGTTTTGCGGTTATAACGTTAAAAGTTTTAAGTCTAAAGATTTTTATAAATTGTCAGGAAGTAATTCTGATATACACTGGGACAATTGATTGGCATCTGCGCCATGAAATTGTTTTACTGCCTCCTTGTCTTTAATGAAGGTAAATGTCGGAAAGCAAGTCACATTATATTCCGAGGCTATATCCTGGTGTTGCTCAGCGTCGACCTATGAAAAACTTTTTTCTATTAGTACCTTTAAACTTGTAAGATTATGAGCACTTTACATTAATTACAATCAGATTATTTGAATTCTCCTGAGCCAGTTGTTTAATTTCAGGTGCAATCTTGTGACATGGAGCACACCACGAAGTCATGAAGTTGACTAGTACCAACTTTTCACCAGCATTCTTGATTTGACTTAGAAAATCAGTCTTAAAAAGAAGTATTTATAATAAATTTATTTTGTAATAATACATTACCATAAAATTCTTATACAATAAAACAGTTATTTGTTAAATATTGAATAAAAAAAAAATAAGACAAAAAGGTAAAAATTATATATATAAATATAAGAATAGGACACTTTGCTTACTTACATAACCGTTTATATCACTCATCTTTACTTATTAGTCTATATTTTTTACAATAAGAAAAAATTTTAATTGCATTTAATTTTTTAAAGTCAATTTTGATTTTGAATAGTTAACTTTGATTTCTATATTCTAATCATAAATCTTGATCTTCTTGATTCTTGATTGTTCTTCTTGAGTTAGTGCTATTACGCACTTTTACTCTATAATGGCTGGAGGGCTTATCTCTACCCCACACTAGGCTTTAACTAGGCTAAGAAATCATATCATTTATTTGTCTTTTAATTGATGACGGACTTTAAATCAGCATATCTTCCTGAGAGTCCAGAAGTGGACTTGAGGATTGTTAGGGCGGGGTTAAGTAGCGTATCAACTTTAGTAAATAATTTTAGAGCTCTGTCTTTCATATATTTTTTCACTGAGTCAATCCTAAGATCTCTATGTATGTCTGTTGATCTAATATACCATGGAATGTTAAACAGTCTTCTTAAAGCCACCTTTTGAGCTATCTAATCATAAATGTTTTTTTCATAATGCTTTTGTCAGTTTTGTTCTGAAAAGCCCTTCTTCAACATATCTGCCGATATAGTACACAAGAGTTTCCCATGATAATATAATATTGTTCTTTAACTATAACATATAACTTAAAAGTAAAGTACAATTTTACTAAGATTTTTTGCTTCCAAGAACGGCCGGGTCTACGTTCCGGAGCCACTCGTCAAAGACGACGAAGTGCCGTTCGACCACCCCCAAAGGGACTTCACAAGCAGGTCCCGGCGGGTTACAACAACAACAACAACTGAGATTTTTTTTTATATGTAACTCTACATCATGATAAACAAATCTTATGAAGAAAGTATGGGGGTGGGTCACATTCTACGCAAACCTTTCAGCGAAATCGCATATGTCAGTTTAAAATGAAGTCTACAAGAAAGAAGAAATCGCATTCGACGAAAAACTATATGGAGATTGACAATTAACAGAGAATCGAGCGAATCTTTCAGTGAACTAAGAGCTATAGCGCGTGATAGAAATACTTGGAATTTTTATTTTTGAACATGTCAATAATAATAATAATATATCTTAAACTCTTAAACATCTTAAAAATATTTACTCACTTAGTTGACCATTACAGACGTGAGTCATTCTTGACCGCAATCGAGTAGTCTCCGCCAGTGACCCCGATCAGTTGGTTGCTGTTGCCAATTGGTAGTACCGATTGCACCCAAATCATTGGTCACCTGGTCCTTCCATCGCAGATGCGGACGTCCTCTACCGAGTTTTCTATCTGCGGGTACCGAATCACTCGAATTTTTTTTCTTTATTTGACGTATATACCAACCTACTAAGTCAAACCTAGTAAAACAATGAACAAATAAAGGTTGGTCTGCGTTTGCAACAATAACAAAATTAAGAACGCTCGGAATATTCAACTTCAAACCAGAATTAAAATAAATAAATTATGTGTTTCCTTTTTCGGACACTACTTCAAGTAACTAAACAGTTCTATAAATATATACCCACAAGATATATTTAGATTTTGATGGTCAGAGGTTATCTGAAAAGTTAGGCTTTGGCATATAACTTAAAAGATTGACCTTATAAAAAATGAATATACACTGTATTAATTTATATAAAAGACAACAAAACACTGTTTTTGTTTATGTTTAATGAACACCACAAGAATACATGATAAAGAAGAGACCATGCTGCAGAGCTGCTATCATTTTCGATTTTAACACTGAAAACCCATTTTAACAAAACTGATTTGATTATTTCGCTTTACTTATGTACAGCAAAACACGTACTCATACATACTTTTCAGACTTGCGAGGATTCTAAAAATTCTGCAGAGCCAACCGATCGGTGTGCTAATATTTGCAATGTTGTAATCGTTGTTGTTGCAGTAACCCGTGGATATCTATATGGCAAATAACAATAAAGGAATTACAAATACAAGGGTTAGGATATGTTTGGGTAAAGGAAGCGTGAAAAAGAAGACGATTGTTTGGAAACTAGAGGATTAATTGAAATCAACCTGAGTGAAGGCGGAGAAACCTAGCCACTTCCTTGGGACGTAGCTATTGGTGTGTGCATTAGGACCTGAACAGAGATGAGTGATATTATACTTATGCGTGACAAGCAACTATTTAGCACACGGCTACATCTTGAACCCAATTGAATTATAACAGTTCTTGCTACATGGCGAAGACGTCGCTTTTTCCGGAAGATTTGGTTTTCCATGGTTTCATAGAGAAAACTACATCTGTATGGAGAGCTTAGTCGGCGTTTGTTTCCAATTTTGTGAACTTGATGGATTATACAAAATTGGATTTGTAAAAGGTGCCTAAGGAAAAGATGAAAAGACAGTGTGCAGTAGGATTTAGAAGAAATGAACATTAGAAAGCGAAAAATAAAAGCAAAAAACAGTGAAGAATGGAAGAATGTTGTTAAACAAGCTTAGGTCTTACATAGACTGTATAGTCACGGATGATAATGATGAATTGATAAATGCTTATCAAGGTGCAATGTTATGTACACTTCACAATAGCTCCTAATGAATTTATCTTGAAGTGATTACTTATTTTCTCACACTTTCATTATTTATAATATATAACAAAAATATTACACAAAAATAAAATAAATTTGGGGCCAACTTAAGCACTAAAAAGTGAGTTTATTATGATATATTATTATTACATTTTCTTCATATATTACAGTTGTCTGCTGAATAAAATATCTTCCTCTGATCTGAACTATAAGTTAGTAGAACTATAAGAGTGATCTATTTCGAATAACTACGTGTAGTGTGTGATCCCAATAATACAACGGAATACTCAACTAAGATAAGCTTAGATAGATAGACCTATTGGCCCCTAGAATTACCAAATAGATAATTCTTGATTCTTAACTAAACAATGAAAAAATAACTGATATTTGCCACTTTTTATAATTTTACTGCAATTTAATAATTATGCCGCTTAGTAATAAATATTAATGCTGTTACAAAACATATATGACCCAATTTATTTGATATAAAAAAAAAAACGTTTATATGTATTTTAAAGAAAATTCTGAATTTATTGCAATTTCAAAGCATCTACATAACAAAATTTATGAAAATGTGCTAACAATTACAGTTAAGAGATAAAAAATAAATTTTTTTAAGTATATTTTCGTTGGTGTTTCTCCTAATAATGCAAAAAATTCAAACTTTCTGTTTTTTATGGAATTTAAATAATTACGTTAACATATTTACTTAACACATCTTAAAGGAAAAAATTGTCTATTTAACTTTTGTGTAATAACATTTTATGCCAATCTCTCTATGTAAGATGCCAATTTTTCAGCATTTGCACCAGCAAATTGCTCCTTAACTTGTTTGTTCTTGATGAAAAGGAAGGTTGGCATGCTGGAAACATTGTACTCCATAGCAATTTCTTCGCATTCATCGACATCAACCTAAAAATAAAAATTATTTAATATCATTTTAGTAAAAATATTACTTTTATACACTAGATATAAATTAAATATATGTATATATTATATTTTTCTGCTGTGATGAGACAGAGTCTATGGAACATCTGATCACCAACTATGATGCACTAGGCCGCAGAAGAAATAAAATTTTAGATGCATACCAACTAGAGGATGAAGACTTTCGAAAACTCCCTCCGAAGGAGCTGGTTCGATTCCTCGAGATACTGAATGTTTAAATACAAACGGGTCCACAATAGATCAAGCTGGTCACGGTGCATAGGGGCCTTAACCTAACTTCAAAGCCCTCAATACCATTGATCATATTATTCTAAAAACTGCAGACAATATGATCTACATTCTACCTAAATAAAATACGAAGCTTCGACTATGTTCAAAGTGAGTACAGATCTACTCTGAGGTACTCAGAGGTCTTCTTAGACAACCAAGTGACACCTGCGCCTTGCAACTTAATTGCAAGAACAAAAGCAACAATGTTTAAGAAATTATATGTTATCATGGAAAACAAAAACTATACCTCTCAAGAAACGGTAAACAATACCATATCTCTATTTACTTACAAAAGGGAGGTTTTAGTAAATGTATTTGCTAATAAAAAAATATATTATATTCAGAATTGAAATAAATTTTTTTTTAAAAACTTCAATCTTTTTATTCGGAAAAAAATACTTCTGCTATAGGTTTTACTCACCTTTTGTATAATGAGGTATTATAAAGTAATAGATTAAACTCTTTAAAATATAAAAGCCAAATATTGTGTATTTACTAGAAAAAAAATTGAACTAATTATATCAGGTAAAGGTTAGTTTTAGAAGTAAAATAAAAATATGAAGATATATATATATATGAATCTTAACCAAATTTGAAGTATGTTTTCATAGTCCTGAAATGACAAACTAATAAAAAATAAAAAGGTAGAAGAAGTTAGAATTTGATTTATTGACAAACATATTCTAAAAATTGGTCAACCTCAATGTGACAGATGAAATATTGTATTAAAAATAAATAAAAGTTTGGAATATAATATTTTATCAAATTGCTGCTGTTTCAAATGATTATTTTTAAATAATTAAATAACAATTATTTAATTATTATTAATATATGTATGATTAATTAATTTTATATAATCTTTCCATTCGTTGAATCATAAAACCTTGTGCAAATTCATCACTTAATTTTAAACGATAATCTAAATCCGGCTAGCATAAAGAAGTATTTGTTAAATACATCATCTATGACTCAGTGAAAGAGATTTCTTTATGAGGAAATAATCTATGTACATGAAATGTAAGTTTTTCTCATTGTAATTCTTAGAAATCTTAAATTATGTGGTATCAACAATATTAAAATATAAGTAATTTGTTAGTATTTTATTATAATGATGACATAATACATAATATATATTGTTTTGTGACGTACCTTAATAACCACAACCTTTTCCGAATGTTCCTTGGCCAATTCTTCCAATTTAGGTGAAATCATTTTACATGGGCCACACCAGACGGCGAAGAAATCGACAACAACCAATTTGTCGCCAGCATCTTCAAGTTGTTGATCGAAATCAGTCTAAAATATATAAAAGAAAATTAATGTTATTATCTTTAAAATAATAAAGTTTTATTAATATTTATATAGAGAAATTTATATATGTATGATATACAGTGTTGTGCATAACAAAAGCAACCAAAATTTGCCCATAAAATAAATAAGTTTTTTGTCTACTTTTTACTTTTCACTCAAAAACTTGAATACACAGTTTTATTTGTTATTGTATTAGCTATTATAAAAAAACAATAAAATCTACAATTCTTCATAACGGGTTAAATAATTCACAAAAATAATGAGATATTGCGAAATGCGGCTGTGCAGAACAATAGCAACTTTATTTATTATATTAAATTTTTGTATTATTTTTCTAAATTTTGTATAAAGCCTTTTGCTTTTTATTACTTGGGCACTTCTACGGGTCATAGGTGATATTAAATTGTTAATAAAACTATTTGGAATTTTATACCATTCATCTTTCATGACCTCAAACATTTGGAAACTTTTCGACCCCCAAAGCGAAGTTTGAGAATACCAAAATGTTCTCAATTGAATTAAAATCAGGTGTTTGGGCTGGCTAATCTAAAATTGGAATTCTATTTTTCAAAATCCATTCTCTTATCAGCTTTAAGGTGTGTTTTGGATCGTTATCGTACTGATATACCCGTCGGAGTGATATTTCTCAACCGCCATGGGGTACCATATGGTTTTCTAAAATTTTTTTGTACACATGTTGGGCTATTATTTGATGAATTTCATGAAAAGGTCCAAGTCTAAATCCTGAGAAGCACGCCCAAATCATTACTGATCCATCCCCATGCTTCACCGTCGCATGCCAGTTACGCGGATACAAACTTTTTTTTTTTTCGCGACGTACTGTGCACATCCTATCACATTTAGAGATATTAATTTTCGATTTATTGCTGAGAAAAACTGTTTTCCATTTAACAAGTATTCAATTTTAGTGATATCGTTCAAAATTAATATTAATATTATTTCATATTAATATTAATTAGAGCAAAACAAAAAATCTAGTTCTTTTGCAAATGCTATTTAGTTAACCTTGGTTTTTTGACTGGTCTGTAACTTTTGAAACCTGCTTCAAGAGTACGCCTGCGTACAATATTTGAGTCCACATATAGTTTAAGCTCATCTACGATCTTTTTCGACGAAATGAATGCTTTTTTTTTTGTAATTCATATGATGTTTCGATCAATTCTATGAGTAGTCTTACAAGGGGCTTCACCCAAATTAACCGTTTTAACGGTATTTTGTCAAATCACATTTTTTTATAAGCTGCGAAACAATAAACTAATTAATTTTAAATATTTTGGCTATTTCATTTGAGCACTGCCATTTAAATATCTTTCAATTCTTGCTTCTTTAAACTTCAAAGTATACGTGTCACGAGCCATGATAAAAACGTACTTCCATTACTTGATTTAATATTGAACTATTCTGTGTTTATGTTCTAATTTGCTTAAAAACATTAATTACAGCATAAAAATGCAAAAAATCAAAAAAATATTTTGCTAGAATGCACTTTGGTCATAGATCTATCATTGATCTTGTCTCAGTTGCTATAGTTTTGCACAGCCGCATTTCGCAATATTTTATTATTTGTGTGAATTAATTAACCCGTTATGAAGAATTGTAGATTTTGTTGTTTTTTTATAATAGCTAATATAATAACAAATAAAACTGTGTATTTAGATTTTTAAATGAAAAGTAAAAAGTAGACAAAAAACTTATTTATTTGATGAGCAAATTTTGGTTGCTTTTGTTATGCACAACACTGTATATGTCGACTTATTAAAATTTTTAAAACATTGAAAGTAAAGCTGAAATAGAATATAGTTTAATATCTACAACATAGAGAGGTTCGAAGAACGGCCGGATCTACGTCCCGGGGGCATTCGCGGCCACCGACGATCAAGTGCCGTTCAACACCTCCCAAAGGGACTTCACAAGAAGGTCCCAGCGGGTTATTACAACAACAGAATTGAATATGAAAAAACGAATTATGCTGTACTGATACTGACACATTAAGGAAAAATAATTGAGTGCCCTTTTATTAAACAAAGAATTAATTAAGTTTAGTATACGTTTTGAATGTACTACTGATACCAATTACTTTGGACTGTGCATGCAAACCAATGTATAAAAGAAAACTAAACTTAGTCTTATTATTAGACTAAGTAAAACAGTCTTCCAGAAATAATTTTGATGTGAATCAAAAATAAAAGTAACATTTGGAATTGCACGTTGGTTATTGTCATGAGTTGTTATATATGAATGGCTATTCTTAAGATCGGCTATAGTCGAGAGGAACACCCTTGGTGAATTGTTCTGGACCAAAGATTAAACATAATTGGTTGCTGAATTATAAATTGAGTAAGCTTGCTTAATATTTTTTCTGTGACTTAGTTGGACACTATTGCTTCGTTATAATTGCAGTATAATAATATTATTTCATTTGAGATATTTTAATTATTTTTGAATTTTGAAGTTAAGCTTTGGAAACACATCTCGCTCACAGCATAATAACAACAGTTAGTATAATAGTTAGAAAATAATATTTAGTATTTTTTAGTTCTTGCTATTATTAACTACAACATTGGATATAGAGGTTTATATAATATTAAAATGTTCTATGTTATATCTCAGTAAATTATATCAGATTTCGTGACTGAAATCTTAAGATAGTATTCAAATAAAAAAAAAAACAAAAATTGAAACAAGTATAGAATTTCTCTAAAGTAAATGAAGAATAAGAGCTTGTTTTGTTATTGAGAATAAATTTGCTAAAATTAATTACTAAATCAAGAATCTCTTTATTAATCAGTTGGCAATATGTGAAAGCAAATAATTAAAAAGTAGAATTCTATTAAGCGTGAATACAATAATTCTTATTAATTTTATAATATATACTAAAATA
>NC_051847.1:121708831-121721360 GCF_002237135.1 Teleopsis dalmanni
AGACTATCTGATTAACAAATTTTATTATAGACTATTGTTCAACTTTTTATAATGATATTATCAATTCTATGACGTTTTATTGTCGAAGTTTAATTTTTTACAAAAAAGTGTGTTTTTATGGGTTCAATAGCATTCATGAAAACGAGGTTTGTGTTTAAGAAATTGTAATTTATTTTTTAAAGTAAACAGTTGGACTTATTTTCTATTTAAAAATTATAATTAATAAAAACAAATTGGTAGCTACAATAATGAACGATCTAATATTGAGTAGTGCTAGATGAATACAAGGTCTAGCTAGAAGGAACAATAATTCGAAAATATGGCTTAAAATTAAAACTCTAAATTAACGAAGTGGTAACAATCGAAAAACATTGTTACTGATATGACATATTATTTAACCGGTTAATGAAGACTCTATTATAATTCCTCCATTTGCATATGAGAAGGTCGTTTCATTATCGGGATAGAGTTGAGGTACATAACATACTACTTTCATTTACGCTATCATCTCAACGTCACAAGTCTGTGTTATTCGTGACAATAAATTTCTTGTCAGATTCTACACAACCACCAAACTGTAGTCCAAGCCAAGAAAGAGGGTGAGTACTTATCATTTTGGTGATTATGATATTGTTGACGAAATACATTCTATATTTTTTTAAACATGAAAAATGTCTACTGCTCGAAAAATGTCTACTATAAAAGTTAAGATTTGTTGAGTATTTATGGTCCATTAAGAAAATCCATCACTAGAGTCTTTATTATTATATATTGATAACTACTGTTTTAATTCTTTATTTGTTAAAACCTAAGAGAAGTAAAATTAATTTATATTATTTTAAATTTATTTTTCAAACTTTACCTCTCTTTCAGGCGGTATCCTTGGGTAGTATCTTTAAAAGAATTAATCAATCTCTAATTAGATAAGATCGGTAGTCCAAATAGTCGATTCAATAGGCACAATGCCTGTTAAATATAATTAGTAGGATAGGACTTTCTAATTCAGTTATTTAAAATATTTTTTGATCAGTCTAGCAATGTGGAATCACATTTTGGCTTCCTTATGAATAAACTTTCCATACATTCTACTCCATTTCATTCCTTTCTTAGATAAAATACTTTTATTTTCCTTAATAGAATATAATATATAACAGAAGTAAAGTGGGGTTGCAACCAATTTAAGCTTATAACAAAATAAATATTACAGAGTTTTATTTTTTACTATATTCCTTTGAAAAAACCTGGCAAACACCCATGCTTGAATTTGAATTTTTGTCTTATCTGTGTTTGTTTATAGATCATTCAAATTTGCAATGCATCATAAGAAGTCGCATAAAATTTTTCATTTATTACTGCTGATTATTAAAAGCCGGTTTTATCACTTCGTATGTATTGTGATCGTAAACTAAAATTAGGAATACTCTTATAATCTGTTTAGAACCTGAAAGATTTCTTTATTTATGACTTAATCAATTTAAAAAAATGGTGCAACTTCTTTTCTGAGTTATTCGTTTATAACTTCGTTACCCTAAGTTCCAATGTATCATTTTACTTATAAAGTATTACTTCCTTAAACATCCATCGGTACCTCCTACTAAGTCACTATATTGAGTTTCTATATAGTATTATATGTAAAATAATATGATATGATAATGCGAATTTAACATTTCTCTGTGTCCTTAATTTGCTAAAGCTATAGTGGCAAAATACCCATACGAGTATAAAACTCAAAAATAAAAAATTAGAAATAATATATTCTTTTACTACTTCTGCCTGTAGATTTATCAAGTAACCTGCGTATAATAAATCATTGATTTTGATTTTAATTATTGATAAAGATATTGTTAGGTACTATTACGTCTGAAGTCTACACCTGAGGGGTTAAAGTACAACAGATTCATTAATTTTTTGCAAACGTATTTACAACTTTTGAAAGTTAATTTCAATTTATATTTATATTGATTAAAGTTACTGCACTAAAATTATTGCAATTTATATTTACATTATATTGTATAATGGAATTCCTTACTTACTGACGGTAGTTTTTAGCTGAGTCTGATATTAAAAATTTCTCAACAAAATATATTATGACATAAATTCGAAAGATTGATTGGAATGTCTTTTGAATTAAGTATAAAAGAATTACTACTATTTTTTGTGCTATTATATCCCTTTTACGATTTTAACCTTTACGACTGACAACTTTTTTGAAAATAGCAAAATTACTTTTTTTTCAAAAAATAGTTAAATATTTTCTTTTGGAACATTTTCTAAAACTTTTTAAGAGTAAAGAGATATTTGTTTTTTAAATATCTAGCATACGAGTCATCTAGTAAACTAGTATACGATAGTGTATACGATTAATGAAATAACATTTTAAGAAATTATGAATTCATGCCAAAATTAAATAAAACTTACAACTAGCTAATCTTGTAATATAAAAGAATTATGACATAGACATACAGTTGAGTTAAACAAAAGATATTTTGTGTTATATTGACTCAAAAGATAACGTAGGCAGGCGAGACATTTTTCTCAGACATTATTAAGAATTTTATCCGCATTATCTCTGTACTACCTCAGGTTAAATCAAGAAATTACACAATGTGACTAAAAGTCAAATCTTTCAGAAAGAGAACATTGTATCTGAGCAACCTCAATGTTTGGAAGATGGTGCTAAGAACGGAGATGTTACCAATTTTAATTGCAAACTATATTTCCTTCTGTTGCAACTTTGCCTCGGGCGTTTTTTTCAATCGATTTTTGTATATAAGAATTGTATAAGAATTCTTTGTAAGATTCGTGGTCTCTCATTTGCTGATCTTGAACCAAGAACGCAATCTGTTAAACATCCTTTTATTAAAATAGTTAAAGGAAAGCCTGGCCGGATTTTTAACTATTGATGAATTCCTCAGTACATACTGAAATATATTATTCAACATTATTAAATAAATTCAACAAGACAATTGGCAGAAACAAAAACAATTGGCCCGATTTTTAAAGGTAAAAAGCTGTGTATCAACATGAGCGTTTTGCTCTCAATGCTGTTCTTGCGGACCAGGGAAATATTCCTTATGTTTTACAAGTGCTGGTAACATACTCAATATATTTTTAGGATCCGGTTTTAATATTTTCTCAAAAAATAAAAAATCATTTTGTTCGTGCCTATATATAATATTATATATTTATCGGAACATTAACATACGTTGTACTTTAGATATATCTAATGATAAAATGTTAAATAGTTCTTTAATTTTTTAAATGTTGCTAAAGGTGAAAGTATTTTATAAACCGGTGCTTCTAAATATATGTATGGTCGGTTAAGAAATTCTGATCTATACAATCTACAATCTTTGATCTATAGCTGTGGTAAAATGCACGAATTACATAAGGGACAGAGCCCTGAAGTTATATGCGAAAATTGGTAGGCTATCATACTTACCACTATCTAATCTTAGAGTAATCACTCTCCGCACGGGGAGGTACGCCGATCTTAGATCAATCACTGAATAATCATGTAGCTTATAGCCAATACATAAATTAGTTAATGAGATGGGTGGGACCCTGTAGTATCCCCAGCTATCAAAGAGTAAAAGTACCCAGTTGCGCTGATTCGAAAAAAGGATCAACATACATTTTGAATGATTTGGCATTCACTTATTCATCCAGTAACTGCTTTATTGAAAAAACTGTGTTATCGGAATAATACAAAATTATTTTTAAGGTAGAGGACTTCATTACTGTTCGAATTCTTCCAGAGTTATTTGTTTCTGTTTCTTTATTTCATTTAGTCTCAATATTTTAAACTAAATAAACCTTAATATAATCCTCTCATCAATCTTTCCCTTAACATATCTGGCACTATATTTAAAAATCTTGCTTTTTTTATCATTTTGATTTAATAACAATAGTCTAGATTGCATACGACAGACGTCTATTTAACGTTCGTTATTCTATGCTATATATATAGATCTCTATATTCTGACAGTTTTCTTAAAACTTTATCTTGGAATGTATATAAAATATGCATAAATAAACCTATGTATTTCTTAACATAAATAAAATGATATAATGGATTAATTTTAAAATTGTAATCGAGTGTTATCGATCCTACACCATCTACCCCTTCGCTAGAGTTTCAAATATAAAAGTTTCGCTTAACTCAAGTGCTCCAATGACGACGGATCTATCGAATCGAATTAAGAAATTAAAAAAAAAACATTTTGTTTCGTTTACGTAAATAAATAATGCAATGCCTTTTCCATTTAAAAAGCTTTTATTAAATTGCTTTACACACTACACGATAACAGATACATTATGGCTACATTATGTCATAGAACCACCATCCAAAAGAACTGTTGGAAAAATTCAAAAAATTTTAATGCGTTTATTTCATAAAAAAAAATCATTTTTAATTAAATAAAAATAAATTCAAATGCAATCTATGGAACACTTTAGTGGCCTAAATACAATGCTTTCGTATTTCCACTTGTGCAGTCTTTTATGTATCTTTGTAATAAAAATGCTTAAACTTTCCTTTGGAATAAATGTTGATATTAATGGATTTCATATTTTCGATTTTTCAGATATTTCTGTTATTATTAATGTCTCTCTACTTGGCTTCATATGCAGTAGTATCACGCTTTCGGAGAAAAGATCGTGATGATCTATTTTCTAATGATGAAGATGAAGTATTGGTATATCGCATAAGGTAAGTGTTAATTTGGCTTTTTGTCACATTAATTATTATTATTATTTTTATTGATTTTTCTTTAGCTCTTGGTTGTGCACTTTTTCGATGGCGATTGCTGTAGGCGCCGCCCTACTACTGCCAGTCTCCATTGCCAGTAATGAAGTTTTATTATTGTATCCGAATAGTTACTATGTGAAGTGGTTAAATAGTTCATTAATTCAGGGTAATTTTTTAAATTATACAAATTTTAAGCCAATTTTTATTTAAATTTTCATTTCTCACAGGCTTGTGGAATCACATATTTTTGTTTTCGAATTTGTCGCTATTTGTGTTCTTGCCATTCGCTTACTTGTTCACCGAATCGACTGGATTTTTTGGGCATAAAAAGGGCATCATTTCACGTGTCTATGAAACGTTTACTGTGTTCAGCTTGCTAGCTAGCGTGGTACTAGCTTTAGCTTATGTACTTTCCGCTGTTATTGATCCGAAAAGAATTGGATTTTTATCTGTTCTTAGTAAGTTGTTATGTTCTTACTGCACTCAAATGAATGCAAATGAATGTAAAAAACCAACATTATTTGATTTAATAATAAATGAACTTTCCTATGAAATTAATTTAAAACAGGAAATGAATTTATTTTCGTCTAATTTAGATTGCAAACTTTTACTTATTTTATTTTTCCCGTTCTGCTTCACAGATTTGGGCAGCGTACATTTGCCATTTCTATATTCTTGCGTATCATTTCTGGGAGTGCTGTTATTGTTGGGTGAGTATATACATTGTTTGTAGTTAGTAACTTTCATGTGTTGAGTTATACTTCATCAAAAATAACATATACCATATATAAAGTAAGATAGGTGTTAAGAATATTTTATTAGAATGAAACAGTTCATACGCAGTTCTGAAGTTACTCAAGAAAAAGACAGTATAAAGGGTGGTTATTGCAAATTTAGGACTTATAAATTTAAGGTTGTGAAAGGGAGTCTTCTAAAAAATCTTTAACAAAAGTAAAAATTCTATGCAAATGGATTTTTGAATTTCATAGTAAATTAGTAGTATATTATGGCGCTAAGTTTTATAACAATATATTAATTAGTGTGCTTTGCAATTACAATTATTAAATAATAGGCTATGAATGCACCCCGACGTAAAAGATCTATTGTGCACTTAAAAACCCAATTAAAACAATTCTACACTATTTATATATCTCCTAATTGCTGTGGGCTTAATTTTACCTACTTGATTTGACACCAAGATCCCAAGGTATTCAAGTCTACGTCTAGCTACCGCTGAGCAGTTGCATAGAACATGTTTTCATGTTTTCCTCTTTTCATGACAGAGTCGACAGGAATCATTTTCTACCGAATCTATATTTTTCATGTGATAATTAAGTCTGCAGTGCCCTGTAAGTAGTTCAGTGTAGAATTTAAAATCGTTTCTGCTAATGTTAAGGATAGTGTCAACTCCTGATCCTGAGTTGTTCACAAGCAATGAAACTTCTTGACTGTCGCATGCCTGTGTAGGTTTTCCAGTATTCAAATAGACTTTGTTTCTTCCGTTCACATATTTAGTTATTTGTGTAGCTATTTGTTACCCCACAGAAAGGCTATGGACCAATGAAAGAAGTACATGCATCCTTTTTTCCTTTTTTTTTCTGCCATTTCATTGCCCTCATGCCACTCATGTCCCGGTACCCACATAAGAGTAACATAGTTCCTCGATGCTAGAGTATTGACAAGTTGAGAGCATTGCTAGACCAACTTTGATTGGAATGAAGAGTTTGTTAAAAATTTCAGAGCTGCTTGGTTGTCCGACTAATGTGTTTATGACTGTCAGTTTTATTAGCTTAAACCGAATATATTATACGATTTTAACTAGGGATAATCTATTGGAACAATAAGTTTGAACTAATTGAGCTAACGATTAGAAAATAGTTGGAAAAAACTGTGAGCACTGTATCAGTATTGTAACAAAGGACGAGGCCATTCTTACATAGATAAAAACTAACACGGATTAATTTAAAATAATTAATACATATAATAAATTTCTTTACATAAATTAAGAGATTATCTATTAGAAATCAAATAACAATGAAATCGTGATGTCGTTAAAACTACAGCATATTTGTAAAATTTTCTTACAATCTCATATCAGCTTCCATTTAACATTTCTAAACTATTTTTAATTTCGCAATAAATTTATTGTCAAAAATATTTGAATTTGGTATGTCTAAAAAATTAATTTCATTTTGGAATTCAAATAATCTTAAATATTATGGAAACATACTGCGTATACATACTGTTTTAATATATAATTGAAAAAATCTGTAAAAATGTTTGTAAAAATAAATTATTTAAAACTGTCCCATTTTAATTTTTTCAACAAATCCGTCAATGTATTCATGCTGTTTAGAGTTATGCTTTTTGGCGAACTTTACGTAGTTTTCAAAATTCAATTCATCCCCCAAACGCTTATATGCGGCTGCACCATAAAGCCAGGACCGAATATTTCGTTCCTCCAATTTGTTTAAAACGAAATTGCAATCAATCACAGCACGTTTAAAGTTCTTAAGCCTAAAATAACATAAAAAATTCAAATAAGGAGTGTTGGTTTGATTTAATTTAAATAATTATAAAATTTAATTGAATACATAATAAAAAAAATAGTATATATATTAGATTTAATTTTATCAAACACTTACTTAATGTAAGCTAATGCTCTATTATTATATAAAATTGGACTGTCCTTGACGTGATCAATGGCTTGAGTATACATAGTAATAGCTTTCTCATAGTTTGGCTTACGAAATGCTTCATTCCCTAGTCTAAAAAAGACAAGAATTTGTATTTTTTGTTTACTGGGTGTGGTCAATTAGAAACGAGAATATCTAAATTCCATCCATCGTATCTTCTTTATCTAATCTAGTTTTGTTTTGAATTGGATGCATTTACAATAACATAGACGTACGAACGTGCAGGTCCGAATAAGTCTGTTCTTCAAGCGACTGAACGCTAGTGTGGCTGCACGTTTTTCTGTGACTAAATGTTGGAACAAAAAATTATCGTAAAATTGTGGTTCAAAAACGTGAAAAACGCTTGCAGGAGGGTCAAGAAGTCACTGAATATGACTAAAGGTCATAAATAACCATTTGAGGGGCTGCTAAAGAAATAATTATGTCAAATTACACATACGAAGTGATTTTTACAAATATTTAGGGCATAAAACTAGTAGCAGCAAAATGTGTTGCTTATCCAACATTTCATTATAACACAATGGGCCAATTTGCCTAAATGGATCACCTAGGGATCGCCGGAATAACCTAACATTTCATTAAATAACATTGAATATTGTCACAACAATTCCAATTTTTAGACTTGGGACCCTGTGAATTTTTTATATTTTTCAAATAAATGGGTTAATATTTTTAAACAATAACAGATGCCTTGAACTAAAGATGACCAGATGACTAAACAAGCGTTTCAACAGTGTTTCCACAAGTTGGAAACTACGATGGCTAAACATTAAAGGAGGGTATTAAAAGACGAGCTGTTTTGTATGAATTAAAGAAATTAATGCAATTTGTTAAAATTCAAGATTCTCGTTTGCTCTTGATTACAACTCGTAGTTTACATAAAAACTTACTTTCGGAAAGTTTGAGCTATACGTTCACGTTCTTGACGAGCTGCAGCACGCTGATCCGCATCTTGTTCGATTTGTTGCATAAATGTAAATTTATCGAGTTGGGTTGGCACTAAGTTGGGTTTTGGTTTCAAAGGAAAGACTTTCTTATTAATTACAGTGCGATCCTCTTTAACTTGAACTATTAGGTTGTCCTCAGTGATGTCATCAGGAAAAAGACTAATGTAAATAAAGAAATAAGGTTATTTTAAACAGATTTTTCAATAAACTTAATTTTTTTTATTTACATCTCTGTCTTTACTGGAGCATCCGCATCTGATTTTCCAATGCTGCTCATATCATCCAGTAGTTTGACAACTTGATTGACTTTGGATTCGAACTCGAGAAAATCTTCATTCATTTGATTATTCATTTTTGCAATTATTTATTTAGTTTACAATGCAAAATAAATTTTTTTTTTTAAGTTAATTTTTCAATCTATATATTTATCAAATTCTTAAAATTTCTATAAAATCAGTTTTAATATTTATTATCGTTGATTACTATGACAATGTTAAACACTGTTGCCATGATCACCAGGCATAAACATTTGACATGTTCAAATTTTTTTTTATTTGGATAAGATTTTTACTTCGAATATTTCACAATAAAACTAAGGGCTATGTTATGTAGACTGTTTTGGGCACTGCAAAATTGGCTCTATGGGGCTATGCCGAAAATGCATGTTATGTAGACTGTCACATCAGTATTGCCAATTTCGTATTTTTACAATGTTTTGGTACTTTGTGGTTGCGCCTAAATTTAAAACGAAATGTCACTTTCAATATGCCACCAAAAATAACCAGAGAGAAAAAACTCATAGAGGCTGTAATAATGTTAATATATTATTATATATATATTATATCAAAACATAAGTAAAATTTACACGAAAATTTGCTGATGGGACGCACCTATGTACCTATACACACTGTTACTTAAAGTTACTACAAGTAGCTCGTGAAACAGACCTATTATCTTATAATAATTGTTGACAGTACTTACAAAATTATATGCCTTTTCTTAAAATCGGAAGATGTAATACTTAGATTATTAACAGTTTATAAAATAGGCTATGTTGCTTCCTGACATTTTTTCCTTAAAAAGTGTTAAAATTGTAGTAATTTGCTCATAAAAGACGCAAATTCTGACATTAATTACTAACAACACTGCTTTGCCTAGGTGCTGAGGCACATATAGCCTCGCACTCATGCCGACATTTGAACCGACATATTGCTTTTTCTCTCACTCTCAATTTCTCACTCTCTCATGCCGTGCCCGAGACACTCTGCAAAACATGGCTCTAAATTGTACCGTCAGTTACGACGATAGTGACTATTTTACTTAATAGAGACTATTGTATTCGATAGAGAGGTTTCGAAATGTAGTGAACAACAACAATAAAAATTCTTTTTTATTATTTTTAATTAATTTAATTTTTGGCTGACCATACAGCAGTTTCGAGTATTAATAAATACCCATCATCAGTGGTCAGGAATTATTTCTTTTATTTAATTAATCATAAATAAGTTTTTGAGACTGCAACTATCAAGGGTTGAACTCGTACCCTGTCAAAGCTTAGAGTCAGCGTTCGCGTTAGGTTAGCTAACTGCTTAAAAGACATCGGCTTCGTCGATGTCAACAATCTATCTATATACTCGATTCAGGTTATCATATTTTGATTATAATAAAAGGTACTATTATTGTTTTATATCCCATATGAGAGTCTTGAAAGAATAAAAATTAAAGGATTACAAGACAAACACTTGAGATGAATTGGTAATGAATGAAAAATGGTTAAAGAAATATGCAAGATATAAGTTGTGGGAAAAGAAGAAAGTTGGCAGTATATTAACACTAACTTAAGTCGAGAAAGCTTAAAATCTCAATGAGGTGAAGCAGTATGTCAAGTGAACTGAGTTGGGTTGGAAAATTAATTGGCGACTTAGTTAGGTAATTTAGTTGTTTTTGCACGAAAAAGACGTATTTAATCGCTGCAAATATCTGATGAATGCCTGTAGCAACTAGAGTGGGTTAATCTTTGTGCATACTCAGCATCATTGATGTTGTGTCCATTGCAGTAATAACTTATTTGTATTCTTTTTTATTTCTTGCCATTTGACTGTATTGAAACGTCATAAATACTATATAGTGAGTTCAAATAACCCTGTTATACCTCGTTAAGCTTATATGAAATTAACTTAAACGATAATTAGTGGAACAATATATCTGAATATAGAACATGAATATAGAGGAAAATCTATTGAGACTGGATTGCAGTTTGTAGTAGAACAGATTGAGAACTATTAAAATGTTTACAAAATTACTTTGACCGTCGTGGTGGATAAGATGCATACAGCCACATTCAATCAATAGCTAGACTAAGTGAGATCGTAATACTCCCGTCTACGATTTTTAATCATAAGTAATTAACTCTAGTTGTGTTCGTAATTATTCTATCCCAATGGAGAAATGTGACCCCAACTACAACAATTGTAGCAATTATGTAATTAATTATTAATTAGTTATTTTCTGAATTCGCTTCACCCAGTCGTCAATCTGAATCTGAGTTTAGTTTAAGAATATCATTTTTTCTTCTCTACTTTTCTTTATTCTATTCTGTTTTCTACTTTTACAGCTCACTCGCATTCAAGCCCACCTTGTGTATGTGTTACTTCTAGGTTTACAACAGGATTACGAATTCCGTTGTTTCTGTTGGTGGTTCTTAAGTTCCTTAATAATGATTTGTGTAGTATAAATATGTTAAATACTTCCTCAGTTCCAATATAACACATATACAGTAGACTCTCGCTAAAATAAAAGATATGATGTATTTTACCATATATGCAGCTATTGTTATTTGAAGAGTCTGCTGTGTATGTAAGTTATAATAACAATTATCAGCAAACGGCAAAATCGTTAGAGCTATAAGCTAAATATATATAAAAACATTTAAAAATATATTATTTTATTTGAAAAACTATATATTTTACAGTCTGCACTCCATTCGGCTTTGTGCGCTTGTTTGGCGTTGTGGGTCAAGTACTTGTTAAACCTCATCTGTTGCGAGAAGTCAATGACAAATATTACATTTTTCATGTGGAAGAGGCTAGTGTTAGACGTAAGCTGACTAAACGAGAAATGGAAAATAAAAGTAAAATCGGAAGACTAAATGGATTCAGTTATAATGGATTAAATACTAGTCAATTGAGCAATAGCAGTTTCAACGACAGCAATTTCAATAGTAGTCATTTAATAAATAATAGCAATAATAGAAACGAAAGTCATGGAAGTTACAACATTGATACTAGCTCGCCGCATGAATTTAACAGTAGTTATTATCATCCATCTATAAAAACATTATATCAACGAAAACCAATGAACGGCGAACTAAACGACGAAGAAGCCGCACTCAATGAAAGACTGAGAGAATTGGAGTCTGAACGCAAAGAACTGGATAAATTGCGTAAATCTTCAGCATTTCAACGTAATTTTGTATATCCTTTTGCAATGTTACTGTTGTTATTCCTAACAGGCGTTACTATTTTGCTTGTTGTGCAGAACACACTCGAGTTACTTATTGGTATCAAAGCGCTGCCATTAAGTACGAGGGTAAGCATTATTCTATTGCTTTCGTTGTTAAAAATCGGATATATCTTATTTTTACCTTTTTTTTGCAGCAATTTACACTAGGCATAAGTTCATTGTCCAAACTTGGACCCTTTGGTGCTGGCTTAGAGGTTTTCCTAATATTATACTTAGGCGCAACCTCTGCTGTGGGCTTTTATACGATGCCATTTATGCGCCATGTGCGTCCACAGAAACGTAGAACTTCACTATCTCAATTGATACTCAATTGCGCGTTAGTGTTGATATTAAGTTCAGCCTTGCCACTGCTCAGTAGAATAATTGGTAAGTTTAGGTGTAATATTTATAGTTCTGCTGATATCAATGTTTTTTTATTTTTTTTTTTCATAGGCATTACCAACTTTGATTTGCTTGGCGATTTTGGTGCTATCGAATGGTTGGGAAATTTTCAGATTGTGCTTTTGTATAATCTGGTCTTTGGTACCACAACTGCACTTTGTTTAGCCAATAAATTTACAGCAACGGTGCGACAAGAATTGTGCGCACGGTTAGTAGAGAACTATGTGATTTTT
>NC_051847.1:121721460-121739311 GCF_002237135.1 Teleopsis dalmanni
TCTTTATTCTATTCTGTTTTCTACTTTTACAGCTCACTCGCATTCAAGCCCACCTTGTGTATGTGTTACTTCTAGCTTTACAACAGGATTACAAATTCCGTTGTTTCTGTTGGTGGTTCTTAAGTTCCTTAATAATGATTTGTGTAGTATAAATGTGTTAAATACTTCCTCAGTTCCAATATAACACATATACAGTAGACTCTCGCTAAAATAAAAGATATGATGTATTTTATATGCAGCTATTGTTATTTGGAGAGTCTGCTGTGTATGTAACTTATAATAACAATTATCAGCAAACGGCAAAATCATTAGAGCTTGAAGTTAAATATATAAAAACATTTATAAATATATTATTTTATTTGAAAAACTATATATTTTACAGTCTGCACTCCATTCGGCTTTGTGCGCTTGTTTGGCGTTGTGGGTCAAGTACTTGTTAAACCTCATCTGTTGCGAGAAGTCAATGACAAATATTACATTTTTCATGTGGAAGAGGCTAGTGTTAGACGTAAGCTGACTAAACGAGAAATGGAAAATAAAAGTAAAATCGGAAGACTAAATGGATTCAGTTATAATGGATTAAATACTAGTCAATTGAGCAATAGCAGTTTCAACGACAGCAATTTCAATAGTAGTCATTTAATAAATAATAGCAATAATAGAAACGAAAGTCATGGAAGTTACAGCATTGATACTAGCTCGCCGCATGAATTTAACAGCAGTTATTATCATCCATCTATAAAAACATTATATCAACGAAAACCAATGAACGGCGAACTAAACGACGAAGAAGCCGCACTCAATGAAAGACTGAGAGAATTGGAGTCTGAACGCAAAGAACTGGATAAATTGCGTAAATCTTCAGCATTTCAACGTAATTTTGTATATCCTTTTGCAATGTTACTGTTGTTATTCCTAACAGGCGTAACTATTTTGCTTGTTGTGCAGAACACACTCGAGTTACTTATTGGTATTAAAGCGTTGCCATTAAGTACGAGGGTAAGCATTATTCTATTGCTTTCGTTGTTAAAAATCGGATATATCTTATTTTTACCTTTTTTTGCAGCAATTTACACTAGGCATAAGTTCATTGTCCAAACTTGGACCCTTTGGTGCGGGCTTAGAGGTTTTCCTAATATTATACTTAGGAGCAACCTCTGCTGTGGGCTTTTATACAATGCCATTTATGCGCCATGTACGTCCACAGAAACGTAAAACTTCACTATCTCAATTGATACTCAATTGCGCGTTAGTGTTGATATTAAGTTCAGCCTTGCCACTGCTCAGTAGAATAATTGGTAAGTTTAGGTGTAATATTTATAGTTCTGCTGATATCAATGTTTTTTTATTTTTTTTTTTCATAGGCATTACCAACTTTGATTTGCTTGGCGATTTTGGTGCTATCGAATGGTTGGGAAATTTTCAGATTGTGCTTTTGTATAATCTGGTCTTTGGTACCACAACTGCACTTTGTTTAGCCAATAAATTTACAGCAACGGTGCGACAAGAATTGTGCGCACGGTTAGTAGAGAACTATGTGATTTTTACAAATTATATGTCATTTATTAACTGATATTTGCTTAAACGTCGCTACAAAACCATTGCCATCATACAAAGTCCACCAGTTGAGCGTACGCTGCTCTTACGCAGTATTCAACGCCTCGGCAATGGTTTTGCAGTGACGCAGCTAAGAAACTTAGCTAACTATTATGCGGAATATAATAGCATGAAAAGATAAGAAACAACTCATAAAATCTGTTAGTAACAAAATTGCTAATTTTACTAATAACCATCGAAAAATAACATACATACATATAAAAACACATATTTATAACTCAACTTTATGTATTTTAAAATATTTTGAATACAATTTAAAAACATTGAGGACCCAAGTCCTCATTCGACTAATTCGAGTGAAAGTAGTCATAAGTGTGTACCGAAATTATTTATTACTGATTTATTTATTTATTTATTATCAAGACCAGATAAAACCTGGTTAGCAATATAATTAGCTCTCTAATGGCTTATATACGGTTTATAAAGCTTTTCAAAATTAACTTATTTATATAGTTTTAAGTTTAACCAAATTGAGCTAAATAGGTGAACAAGAGTTCTTACTTTTTTGTGGAAAAAACTATGTTAAAAATATAAAATTTAAAAATTGTGTAGTGTTTCAAACAATTGTTTTCAAAATTAAATAATTTTTTATATATTAACGTTTTTTGTAATTATTTATTTGTAATAATGTAAATTAACGTAATAAGATTCTTTTAAAAAAACATACCATTTAGTGTAAATTAGTAATACAATTTAGCAAAATGGTGAAAATTGCGTTTTAATATATAGAAATTTTTTATTTTCAATTTCAATTTTTTAAAATTTATTTTTATATATTGGATTATAATAATGTCTAATTATTAGAATTGTATCACAATTAAAACATTAACTGAAAAGTTTTAAATACTTATTAAAATATCTTTTAATATATTTGAATTATTTAGGTAACACCATTTTGCCTAATTGTTTTTAATTTTATTTATTAAAATAAAAGAAAAATAGTTAAAAATAGTCTCCGTACATAATAAACATGTAATGAATTATAATGTTTTTAAATGTATTTTATAACTTATTTTGAGCACATACAACGTGTTAACTTATGTATAATACTTATTGTTATTTTTGTTTCGTAGTAAATAATAAAAAAAATTCATTTAAATTTTATTAAACATTTATTATTAAACATATTTCCATCATATAAACGCTTTTATATTTATACTAAAAATTAATTTCTATTCTTTCGTAAGCTTTTCCATTTCAAAATTATATATTCTGTATTCACAAATTAACAATATATTTTATTTTTAAAAATATAGTAATTTTTTATATATGATATTCAATTATCCTAAAGTATTTCAATAAGTACTTAATGGATACTTCCTCTAAATCTATGTTAGTTTTAAGTAAATAAAATAACTTAAAAAAAAATTTGAAAAAGAAATTTGTGAAAATATAACTCCGATTTTAAGCATATATGATTTTAATTACATTTTAAGGATTTGTTTTTAATAATACGTAGACTGTTAGTTTTAATAATGCAATATTATATATAAATTTTATTAACAATTTTAAATATCAATTTTAATTAAATTATTTTAAAATATAATTTAAGAATTTGATTAGTCATGTCAGTACATAAAGATAATCTGTAACTGACCTAAAGAGCAGTTTTGTAGAGTTTCATATTAAACGATAAGACATATTTTTATTATCCCTACTATTACATTATTTAAATATAAAGTCATAAGTTGAAACAAATTATTTCGCTGTAAAAGTTATTTATCAAAGATTGTTAAATAATTCATATATTCTTATATAGATCAGCGTTATGACAAAATAGGAGTAGTAAGAAAAATCTGTAGAAATATGCTGTTGGGAACAAAATAATAATGCCACCAATCTCCAAATTTGATGGATTATTCCAGACCACGCATAAATATTCTACTCCTAATAATTAAAAAAATTAAATGTTTCAAACGAGACTTTTTTTTTGCTATTAAATTTTATATATAAATAGTGAATATCAATCAATTTTGTCATATATAATATATGTTATATAAAACATTAAAAAAACTTAATTGTTCCTTATTAATTATTTAATATGAAAACTTTATTAAACATGTATTACTATTATTTGCATAAACATTAAGAATAACAATCATTAAGTTACATTTGCAAATAAATAAATCTCAAAGGATGTATATGTGTTTATTGCGTATATAATGTATGTGATAGAAAAATATTGTTTTATATAAATAAAAATTAAGTATATAATTATACAATATATAATAAAAGGAATTATAAAATTATAGTGTGTTTCATTGCTCGAAAACAGTTTCATACTTTAAAAACTTAAACTTCATCATACTATCATGCTTTTAAATATATTTTTTAGATACTATCTCTATAAACTCTATTTATTATTTATATAATAATTTATAAGTGAGCAGATTAGTCATTTAAGTTAAAATAAAAAACCTATAATTTATTATTTATATTTAAAACAAATTATTTTATTAAGATATTTTCCAATATTTCGACTATTTTCGATAGTCACCTTCAGGGAAACTGAAGATATCAATATCGAAGATAGTCGAAATATTGGAAAATATCTTAATAAAATAATTTGTTTTAAATATAAATAATATATTATAGTTTTTTTATTTTTATTTAAATGACCAATAAGAGGGCTACTTATAAATTATTATATAATATTTTTAATCACAAAAAAAAGAGTAATATAATATTTATATTTATTTATTTAATTTCAGATTGGGTGCAATTTTCCTAATTGGCTAACAGAAAAAAAAAACGAATTAAGTAATTTAAATACTGTGATTAAAAAAATTACGCTCAACTATATTTATATGTTAAAATATTATACAGACTACATGTAAAGAACTATATATGTATGGAACGATACCATTGTATTGTATTTATTATAACTAATTTTTAAATTTAAACTGAAAATCCTGTGCTTCATATTTTCTGGTTCATGGAATGAATTCTGATCACAGTACAAATTTGCTTCAAATGATGTTAATAGGAAAACGATAGGATTGAAGTAGGAAACCGTATTCTTTGAATTTATTACTATGGCTGCATCTACACATAAATGTCATTAAATAATAGAAATAGTAATATAATTTCTGGTTAAAGACCAAAAACAGAATTTATTATATTCCTTGTTGTTGCAATCCGTGAAAATCTTTATTGAAACATGAATCGAATTACGAGGCGAATACACGAGTTAGGATAGGTATGGGTGTAAGTAATGAGGAAGAAGGATTTTGCGATATGAATAGTGGGCGGATAGGGAAAATTGTAGATAGGTACATATTGAATTTAGCTACTTCAATGGGGTGTAGCCCCTTATCAATAGAGCCCAAATTAATGAGTGCATTTAAAAATAAAAATAGTCGAGTCGACACACCCATCATGATTAGTAGAATTGAAGTTAAATAATAAATTTGAAATTGACTTGCGTCACAAGTAACTGTTTAAGACGTGACTACTTATATGTTATAACCACAATTGATTAAGAACCGTTTTTGCTGCACGAGCAAAAACAAAAGTTCTCTTTTATCCATTTTTTATCCATTATCTATTCAGGTGGAGGCCTGTTGAGAATTTTGCTATTATACAAACGAAGTTTACTGATGTTAGCTTCGTTGCAATAGTTACGATATGTTCACGATACAAAGAAAGAGGTTGACTGATACAGCATGAATGGAGGGCTGAAGTGATCATGATATCATTCGGATATTCATCTGTGTGGACAAGGATATATTACTTAGTCATATTTTTGACCCATTGACAGCGGGTTGAAATTTCCAGAGTTGAGTTTTGACATATTTGGATATTGTTTCAATGTATATAGTTATAGCCAACATTTAATTATTACTGATACAATCTAGCAGAATGTAAAAAAATCTTTTGTCTTGCGATTTTAGATGAAGTTTTATAACAAATTATAATATAAATATCACCTCATCTAATCGATTTATATAAAGGATATAGAGTCTATTATTATCTGTAGATCTAATTCGAAAACTCCAAACATGGAAGTTATGTTGAAGGCGATATTTAGTAAATATTTTTAAAATATATATATATATATATTTATCCTTTAACTCCTAGGAGGAACAAAGGGCCGTAACAAATAACTTCCACTCGGTACGATTGGTTCCAATAGCTTCAACTTACCCCAGCCTTTCCGCATGTGTGACATTTCCGTGCTACCCATTGGGTTCCTCTCAATCGCCATTCTTGTGGTGTCACCAGTCGGTCTACGCAAAGACCTGATGGCATTAGATAAAAGATGTGGTTCACTAATCACTTTTAAAATTTCTTTTTTACCTAGTATATATACTAGCTTTTGTATCATTATGCTAAAATAATTTGGAAGCGACCGTCAATATTTATAACAGGTTCACATCCTAAATGGATAAACTTGAGGTTGATTTAATACCTGAACAAAATTAAACCAGATTTTATACATCAATTAATTTCGAAACTACACATTATATTAATGCTGGAACCTTTAAGACTGATTAATTATATTGTCGTGAAGATCAGATTCGACAATAATTTTACTAACGTTGCCTTCCAAAAGAAACTGATTGAGATCTTTGTTAGGTGAATTCTAACGCAAACTTATGAATGATTTTCAGATGATTGCGCTGTTGACGTATATATTCTTTTCAACTCGTCCAGCGTTTTTCAGGCGGAAATAATCGCAATTGGAGAGGGATGTAACGAATACAAAAACAGCATCGCTATTGTATTGTGTATTTAAGCAGAAATTCAGACTCTAAATTCAGTCATTATCACGTCTTAACTAGTGAATTAGAGTATAAGGTCTTTTATCATAGTTGACCGTAGATGAAAGAATCTTTTAACATGTAAGACAAGTAGAACATCATAGCATACATATATAAATAAACAAAGTAAAATAAATAATAAATAAATAAATAAAGTACTTATATAAACTACTACAACTTTTCTATAGTATTCATATTAAATAAAACGTAGCAATCCATCATGTCTCTTATTTACCATAACTCCGCACTATACCATGAGATAATCAAATATATATACAAAGGGTATTATTTCCTTTAAATCAGTGCAAATGCTTTCGATATAGATATCATAGTCACTTGTTGTTGTATTACAACACCTAGTAAAAAAACCAGCGGATTACAACGTTAGTATTGGGTTGGATTAATTACTTATTCGCTATCATATCTGAAAACCTTTTCAGACAGGTTCTCATATGTAATAATGAAGACGGAAGGAAAACTTTAATAGCAAAGTTAATTTTTAAATTAAAAACATTAACTTACCATTTTTGTTTCTGTTGATATGGTGTCGGCATTTAAACTATGTTGTAATCATCACGCAGCTGCCATTAGAATTGCGTCAGTTTTAAATATCATCGTCAAGTATGCATTTTATAAAAGTATTAATAGGTGTTTTAGGTGGCTCACATGTATGACAGAAAATGCATGGTGGCCTATATTCGCTAAGCGAGACATTGGCATCACTGCTGCAATCTGTCAAGTGTTATGTTTTGGCAAATAGCAGATATTATAATCAAATTTACTATGCTTAGAGCAAATCTAACTTTTTTCGATTTACAATAACTCTAAATTATTAATAAACGGTAAGTCTAAGACACACAAAAAGAATATAAATTTATAATTTTTTTGGATTAAACACTACCTTGAATCACTGTTTTTAGTTTTCTAACTTCTTCATGAATATATACATGATATATATATGCATATTTCATAGCCAGAATGTTTCAATTAATGTTGTTTCTGGTACATATTTTGTTAAATTCACTTTTGTTAATTTCTTTTATATATATAACGATCGTCGATATCAGTTATCACTTTTTGAAGTTGCATAATTAGAAAGAATTTCAATCTGTAAATAAAATAAAAAATATTAATATCAAAATATATATAAATAGTATATATGTTTGGATATATATCTGTTAGTTAAAACTCTTTTAAATAAGTTTGCAACTATTTTTTTATTAGTTTTGTTAATATATCTTTTATTATTATTTAACAATTATTTTGTAATAGCATTACTCGCTTATGTCAGCTGATTTTATTGATACTTTTTTATTAACTATTTTATTGTACAGTACAGAGTATTTTACCATTCACTATACAAAATGAGGAAAATTCTTTTTATATATATATTTAGTATTTGTAATATTGTTTCTTGTTACTAGGTACCTTTAGCATATGTTTAACTCTTTGTTTTTAACTATGACTAGAAATAAATATTTAAAAGCCTATGAAGATATGAATGTAGTATTTGGATGGGTTGTAGCATCTCTCTTGTAGTAGTAGTTTAAACAGGCGTTGTCTTATTATTCAAATTATATATAGTTGTTAACATAAAGCAAGAAAAAAATATACAAATATATAAAATAAATTATTTTAATGTATAGTATCATCATCCTCCTGTTCGTCTTCATCAGCTACTAAGGCTATTTGTGTATTGAAGTGCTCTTCATTTACTTCTTCGCCTACATCTTCACATGTTCCCACGACTTCGTCAAAATCTCGCATATCTAATTCGTGCAGAGCTTTTTGTACTAAAGCAGCTAGTTCTGGTGGCAAATCCTTCAAATCATTTAAACGTTCCTTGGCAATTGAATTTGGTAAATAATGTTTGAAATTGGAATGTATATGACTTCTGTGAACTGTTGAGGATTTGACCAAATTAGCATACAGATTAGTGCCACAGTCGCTTAGATTACACGCAGCTACATCAACACCATACTCAGATGAAAGTATACTGCGACCTGATTCAGTAGATAACGAAGACATGCCATCATCGGACAGACCACGTGAGGTCTTATTCGAATCATCTGGTTCGGAAGACATGGTACCAGAGTCTTCAGTTATATTACTGCCGGTTGTTGTTTTTATAGTGGTTACTGTTGTTGCATTTGTGTCATTTGTAGTGTTTGAATCCACTAAAGATGGACAATAACCGTGCAGAAGAAGTTGAGCTGGTGAATAGCCTATGATGTTGCTATCACACATAGTTGCTGCAGCATCCAATTCAGTGTCTATACCTGTTAGTTTTTGTATACGTTGCTCAAGCTCTGCAATTTTGGTAGCCAAAACTCTATAATATTGATTAAAATGGGATAATGTAATAATATGAAATTATATGTAATATAATTATAATTAATTATAGCTTACTTGTTTGTTTTTTTTTGATGACTTAAAGCTAAATTTTTGTCATTCAAATTATCCAACAAAGCCAGACATAATGATTTTAAATCCTGTATTGTTTCCGTCTTGGTAGGCAAATCAATGCCACTGGCCAATAAGTTTTTCACTAAAACCGATATATATATTTATATAGATATATAACTAAGTTATTTTATAGTGTATATATTGTTTATATAAAATCAACTATAATACATATGTGAAATAAATAGGTATATAAGTTTCAAAAGCAAAATATAGTTACAAACACAAATAAATTGATAAATAAATAGAAGAAATTAAAGGTATAGCACACTTGTATAAACACAACATCAGTATCTATAATATATATTTACAGTGAAAGCGCTATTAAATGAACACTCATAAACGGAAATATCTATTAGTCATGTTGTTAATTCCTAGTTATTATTTTATGTATTTCTAACCGGATAGAATTGTGTCCACTGAAGAAAGTTTTCACTGTATATATATAAATATAGTTTCTAAGCCTTTGTTACCTTGCTTGTGTGATAAAATGTTTTCTTCATTCGAATTGCTGCCTAGCTTAATAATACCCTTTTTACGTTTGGCATCCAACATACTCTGCGGATAGTTTTTAATTGCAGCATGAAAAATTGTATAAATAAATTGAATTAAGCATATCACAAATATACAAAAAATTTAACATTTTCCATTTCATTAAAAAATTTAAAAATATTTTTGAAAATGTTCTACGATTCTTCTATAGATAATTCTTCTATATAGTAATTTATAAATTTTTGGCTCTACTTTAAAAACTAAATTAATAAATGTTATAATGCATATATAAGGTATAAAATTAACTTAAAAATTATATTTATTTTTAGAATTAAAGGATAACTATTTTGTTATGTCCACTAGAACTGCCAGTTTTCATGGCAACGTTAACGTTATGGTAAAGAGTAAATATGCAAGTGACCGTCCTTTTAAAGAATTAGATAAGTTGATATATGTTTGCACCAATATATACCTTATATTTATTCATTGATTGCTTCGTTAGGTCCAGCTCATTTTCAAAATTCAGTAAGCGTTCTTGCAGGTATTTATTTTCCAACAAAATACTGTCAATATCAAGGAACTGCAAATACAGTATTTATGTATATTAAAATTCAATTAATTTTAAATAAATTTAAACCTTGGGATGAACTTCGTTAGCTTTCAATGCAACTAATAATTCGTGGTTTAAACGATGAGCCTTGCATTTATAGGCATCACGTTCGGTTATCAGTTCCTCCTTTTCATCTATAATTGCCTTGAAATCAAAAGCTAGCTGAGCATTCTGTAACAAACATTAAAACTGTAATTTAAATCATCACATATAATAAATAAACAATACTGAAATACCTTTTTCTTTAAATTCTCTAAATGACAAATAAAGTTAGCCCGCTCCTGCTTCCATTGCAACTCGTCGCTATTATGCACCTTTTCCATTTTGCTTACGTTTAACTGTTCCGACTTAATTGTTCGTTGAGGTTTAGCTTCCTTTGCACGCAAAATATCGATGTCACCTTGGAGCTCCACCAATTTCTGCTTCAAAGCTTCCACTTCAGTCGTCAGCTTAATATTGCGTTCTCTGGTTTCACGTAAGAGATTCGCTACACTGTTTTTATTGCCGCCCTCAACTGCATCGCAATTACCCAAATCGCTATAGCGTTTGATGGCGGAGTAGCGTAACTGCAGTGTTTCAGCCATTAATTTGAACTGATCACGTTCCGTGCGAAATTTCTCTAAATCTCGACGCAGTATGCGCACTGCTTCCACTTTGCTTTGCAGTTTGCGATGCAGCGCAGATGTCTCGACATTGTAATTCTCCATATGTTGCCCCAACATGTCATAACTAACCGCAGTCCTTGGCAATGTTTGACGATTACTCGGCAACTCGTCGTCAGACATTTTTTACACGAAAAAATATAAATTCGATTTTCAAAAATGTTATTTACAATATTTAAACATATTTTTTTTGATGGTTCGTGCAGTTTGTTATTCTGTATAAATATTTCCGAACTGTCAAATTTTTTCTTTCTTTGTTGAAATGTTTATCTTCGTGTGGTGAAAAAACACACACAAATGTCAAAATGTACAAATAGTCACAGGGTGATTTGTTCATCGTGGTGAAAATTATAGTTATAGAATCCAAATGAAATTTTATAATTGTTTTTTTTTTACATTTTTTTCAATTAAAATAAATAATATTTGTTAAAATAACAAAGAGACTTATAGCTAAATATTATTTAAATATCAAAATTACTATATAAACTTAATTGTTAATGTTATATATATTTAATTACTATATACATATATATAATATTACAAGTTAAAGTGTATATTACACAATATAAGTTATATTACTCAAAATGTTTAGTTCGTAAGCTTTTGTTAATTTATAATAAAGTTAGTCTGTAATACAACTCGAAAGCGTGCGTTTCACTTTGGTAGACACCTCACTTAATACAGATATAAACCCCCTGTTGAGAGATTTGTTTATATACTTATTTTTTACTATGTAAATTTTACATTGAAATGATTAAATTATTATAGTATTAATTTTTATTAATTTAAATTTAATATTATTATATTTTACATTTAAAACGCGCGTGCTGCTCCCCTTTATTTATTGATATGCAACCCAATAATGACTTTCGTTAACTTTGTAAGGAAAAAACTATTCTTGATACAGTTTAGCTTCATACATTTCTTACTTGATCTTTAACTTTCTTCTCTTTTCAAGTCCCATGGCAGCAGCACGCGTTTTTTAGTTTAACATAGTCTTATTTTAATTTAATTTTAAAATAATAAAGTATAAATTTCACTTGAATTTTAATTTAATTTTTTTTAAATAATAATTTTAAATAATAACAATAAATTTGAAATATAAATTAAATTTTAAACAATACAAAAACTTTTGTATTTTCTTTTACACGAACCTTAAAATTTGTATTAAGGCTCTTAAAATCCATTTTAAGGTTGCAGTAACACCCCAAACTAAATTTTACTCAAAAGCACTTTTAGCTTACTAAAAGTAATTTAACATCACTTTTATACGGCATTTACATTGGCCTCAAATGACTCATTTTGGTCAAAAATCGAAAATAAGAAGCAAATGACTCATTCTTGCATACAAAATTTCAAGCGCGAATGAGAACCATTGGATCACATTATGTATGAATGCGTTCTAACGAGGGTCGAATGCGTTCCAAATATTATATGTTCCAAATGCAAAGGAATACATTGAACATACATACACAAATAAAAGCTTTTCATGGCATTTTGACAGTTTGAGAAAGTTGTTTTTGACATATTTACAAAAAAAGGTAAACAAATGTTTGGTGGTTGCATTTTCTTGAAAACAATGCACCTCTCTTTGGAACTTCTGCTTCCCAAAAAGTACTTAATAGAAGCTAAAAATATGTTTTCAGTTTATATTGTAAACTTTCAAGGTATATTTAACCTCATGCGAAACTTTTTTTAGGCATAGGCTAAAAATCAAATCAACAGGCAGGTTGAAAAATCAGCTGTTTAAAATGAGAACAAATGAATTACAACAAATGTAAACACTTTCCAATTGCTCATTCAAAATGAGCCATTTTCTGCCAGTGTAAACGTTATATTAGTAAGAAACATCAGTTTTATAAGCATTGCGTACACCTTAAAAGCAGTTTAATGTTTGAATTACGAGTATTAGCTGTTATTATATATTTTTAGCAAAAGTGAAACACGGTCCGATGTATTTTTAACATGTTCTTTACTTCGCTTTATTAACTATACTAAAAATGAATAATGAATAATAATTACAAAAGGAATATAGAATAATGACAGGCCAGAGTTGCCAGGCAATTAATATTTAAAAAAGTACTTTACATAACAACACCCCCTCTTAAAGTGCTTTTATTATGTGTAAAATATGACTTTAATATTTCATTCCTAATTTCCGTAAGCAATTAACATGCTTTTCTGTAGTGAGTCCTTTGGTAAGGACGTCTGCGGGCATTTCTTCTGTTGGCATATATTTGATTTTAACAGTGCCGTCGTTAACCTTGCTGCGAATAAAGTGATAACGAATATCAATGTGCTTTGTCCGTGGATGATACCTGAAGCTTTCCGTTAATTTTTGAGCGCTTTGATTATCATTAAAGATTTCAATTGTCTTACTTGTAATGCCAACATCATCAAGGATTGCCTTTAGGTATAACGCTTCTTTTGTGGCCTCAGATATGGCCATATATTCTGATTCAGTGCTTGAAAGCGCTACTGTACGTTGCTTTCGAGCTTCCCAACATATCGCTGCTCCTGATATAATGAACGCATACCCTGAATATGAACGTCTATCGTTTAAGTCAGCGCCCCAATCAGCGTCAACCAGTCCATACAATTCTTCATTGTTTTTCTCATACAATAGACCATAGTTGCTTGTACCTTTAAGGTATCTTAGAATTCGTTTTGCTGCTTTCCAATGTTCCACGTTATAATTTGAATTGAACTGGCTAAGAAAGTTTACAGCAAACGCAATATCAGGTCGAGTTGTAACAGCTAAGTACATTAATGCTCCTATCAAGCTTTGATAGGGATACATCTTCATAACACCTTCATCAATTTTTGTTGGTTTCGTTAACTTAATGTTCAATTCTATGGGAGTCTTCACTGGTTTACAGTCTTTCATATTGAACTTTTCAATAATGGTTTTTGCATATTTCTCTTGTGAAAGAAAAACTTGATGATTGCTTAAATTTTGATGAAACTCGATGCCAAGACAATTACTTACTATTCCCAAATCCTTCATTTCGAAATCATTCGCAAGTGCAGCCTTTATTTCTTTTATACGAAACTTATTATTGGACGCTATTAGTAAATCGTCTACATATATTGTCATCAAAACAATGTCGTTGCCTTCACGCTTAGTGAATACACAAGGATCCTGTTGTACTGCACTTAGACCCATATTCTGTAGTTTCTTTGTCAATTTCATGTACCATGATAGCCCAGACTGACGGAGTCCATAAAGAGCTTTCTTTAATAAACACACAGTGACTTACTTGATTTAATCGCCTTTAACTAATGCTGCGCTGTTTCTTTAACTTTTCCACACAATATTGTTGAAGTTTTTCCTACTGGTTTTGATGAAACAACTTTGTTCAGGAATGGTATAAGATAATCGGGAATTTCCATGAAGACACTCTCTTCGAGCTCTCCATTTAGGTATGCTGTAATGACATCCATCTGATGGATCTCCAAATCCATTTTTGCTGCCAGTGCCGCAAGTAGTCTTATAGATGTTGAACGAGCGACTGGAGAAAACGTATCATGAAAGTCTTCACCTGGTCGTTGTGCAAAACCCTTCGCTACTAATCGTACTTTCTGTTTTCCGTCATCTTTAGTTCGAAGCACGAATCTATTCCCAATAACTTTTCGTGATTTCGGTCTTTCGACCACTTCCCATGTTTTATTCTTTAGTTGTGCCACCATTTCGTCTTCTAGCGCTTTTGACCAGGAATTTGTTTCATCGCTTTCAAGTGCCTCCAAAATCGTTACTGGAGTTTGATATGTAGTGAGAAACGCCATTTCACAATCTTCAAAAACGTTGTTGTCAGGTTCATCATCTGAATGGTTTTTATCAGCAATTTTTCTTACTGAACTTGTATTTTCGTCTTCGTTGGATGATTCTTCACCATTCCGATTTGACGTGTAATATTCTTTTCGAGGCCTACCGCGTGAATTTGTGCGAATAAGTCTCGGACGACCTCTTCTACGAATGGAGTTTTCTTCTCGCGTATCTGTATTTTCTACAATTTTCGGATTGACCGACAGTTTCTGATTTTCACAATTTTCGAACGCAATATCGATATAATCATTTGTTTGGCAGTCGTTTTCATTGTTAATATAAATGTTTTCGTATTTATTATGATAGATATTTTTGTTTACGAACACGACATCACGACTTATTGTTATATTTCGTTTTGTAGGTGACCACAGCCGATAGGCTTTTGCTTCGTTTGAATATCCAACAAACATGTAAGGTTCTGACTTAGAATCGAATTTATCTCTAGTCTTATCCTTTTTTAGGACATATGCTTTAGAGCCAAATACTTGAAAATGTACAATAGTTGGCATTTTACCAGTCCACAACTTGTGCGGTACTACACCGTTCAATGCTTTTGTAGGACACCTATTCCGAATATAGCACGCTGTATTTATGGCCTCTGCCCAAAAATTTGGCGGAACTTCAGCTTGTTTCATCATGCAACGGGCCATTTCAACTAGAGTTCTGTTTTTACGTTCAGCAATACCATTTTGCTCCGGCGTATATGGAGCAGTTAAGCGTCTTTGTATACCAAATTTCCTCAAGAATAAATTAAATTCAGAATTAACGTATTCTCTACCATTGTCTGATTGTAAAGCCTTAATTCGTTTACCCGTAAATGTTTCTACTGCTCTTTTGTATTGCTTAAATACATTTAATACATCGGATTTTTGTTTTATAAAATATACATGACAATAGCGTGATTTGTCATCAATAAATGTTACGAAATATTTTGCATCCGAATTTGATGCTGTTCTCATTGGTCCGCACACATCACTATGCACGATCTCTAATAAGTCACTTGTTCTAGTTTCTTTACTCTTAGGAAATGACTTTTGTATTTGTTTTTCACTAATACAAATTTCGCAAGTCGGAAGTTTTTGTTTAGGATTTAATTTTAATCCGTGTACTAGGTTATTACTAGCCAATTTTTTAAGATCGTTTTCATTTATGTGGCCCATTTTCTGGTGCCACTTTTCAATGTCACATTTTTCTTCAGCAACTTGTGCAAAATGATTTTTATTTTCAACAATAAAAAGATTTCCACATCTTTTCGCTCGAGTTATAACCTTCTGATATTTGTCCAATACGATTGCATCTGAAGGGCGAAAATGCACTTCATATCCGCTGTCTACTATTTTTGATACAGAAAGTAGACTTGTACGCAAGTCCTCGACATATAGAACTTCTTTAAGATCAATGTTATTATCACGACCGTATACGTCTACAGTTATTTTCATTTTACCGACGCCGTTTATATTTGTTGTGTTGTCGTTTGCTAAGTTAAGCACTTTATTCGATTTTTGAAAGTCTGTAAAATATTCACGGTTTGCACTTAAATGGGCAGTACATCCACTATCTAGGCACCAATAATTTTCTTTTATTGAGCTAATAAATGCATCTTCAACATGATAGCTAAAATTATTGTTTACAGATTTTTCCGAATTTTTCAATTGCGTGTTATTTTCAGCTTTTGCTTTATTTTTACATTCACGTGCAAAATGTCCGATTTTGCCACAATTAAAACATTGTTTGTTTCGTTTAGAATCACTGTATCGTTTGTTTTGTTTTGCGTTTCGGCTTTTATTTCGATTTATGTATAGAGAGTTTTCATCACTATGTCTGTCTTCTTTTGTCCTTTGCGATTCAGCTTCTTCTAATATTTTCACTCGAAGTATGTCTGGCTTTGGCAGCTCGTCGCGCGTTTCTAACGCGCACCTGAAAGTATTAAAAGAGTCGGGTAGGCTATATAGGAGCAGTATGGCCAGAAGCTCATCCCCGATGGTGACGTCAATTTCCTTTAATTTTGCCACGGCTTCAAAAAAATCGTTGAGGTGCTCTCTAACCTTTTCACCCTCCTTCATGCGCGAAAGTGCAACCTTTTTCAGCAACGTCGCCTTGCGCGCAGGCCCTTTTGATGAATATGTGGCTTGTAGTTTCATCCACATTTCGTTTGAATTTGTGCATTCTGCAATTAATCTTAATTCTGATGCACTTACTGATAACATTATATCAGCACACGCTTTCTGATCAAAGCTGATCCATTTTGCAGCCCCTTCGCCCGTTGGACACGACGCAGTACCTTCGACATATGACCATAAATCGTTTTTTATGAGAATAGCTTTCATTTGTAATTTCCATGTATCGTAGTTTTCCGCGTTAAGCGGTTCAACTCGAATCACCGTTCCCGACATTTTTATACACGTATTAAATCTACTTTTTATGTGCACGTGCTTTTTACTTCGCAGTGGAAGCGTGCTGGGCCCATAACCTATTATATATTTTTAGCAAAAGTGAAACACGGTCCGATGTATTTTTAACATGTTCTTTACTTCGCTTTATTAACTATACTAAAAATGAATAATGAATAATAATTACAAAAGGAATATAGAATAATGACAGGCCAGAGTTGCCAGGCAATTAATATTTAAAAAGTACTTTACATAACAACAGCTGTAAACTATTAATAAGTATTTAAATTTTATTACAAATAACATAAGAGGCAGAATAAGTATTTGCGGAAAAGAAAATAGTAAAATTGTTGGAATGCACAAAATATAGAAAGGACATAATTTATGAAATAGTAATCGCATTTCTCGTAATTTTGTTAATTTTATACAGGAATATCCTAAAATCTCCATTACTGTTTTATTATTTTTTCCTACCATTTTGGTAATAATATCTTTCTTTTGCAATAAAAGTGAAATAATTTGTAGTTTCACTCTATCCATTTTAAAATATTTAAAATTTAAATTTTTTGTTCACCGCTTAACACCTGACTGATTGACAGCTAGCTTAAAAGTACTTTTAGTTCTTGTGTGTAAACACTCTAAAAACTAATTTTAAAATCAGTTTTAATTAGTTTTCAATAGTTTTTAGACGCAGTGTTTGTTGATGACTTTACAATGTAAAAGATTATAATTATGAGAAATATGGTAATACTTGCAAAATCATATATCAAGAACAAAGATAATAATTTTTGATTGATGAATAAAAAGGCTGAATAGATTTGTTTTTATTTTTGTTTTTTAATTTTATATTGTCTATATAAATATTGTCGATTGTTCGCAGTTTGTTTTGATTTGTACCTTAAATCGGAGTATTACTACAACTCAATCTAAGTATTATTACAATACTTAGGTAGCTTCTAATTTGACAGGCACGAGTTCTAAGCCTGGCACTTGCAGTCCAAACAAATTATATACGGACTATAAACTAA